>NC_085022.1:19767085-19880181 GCF_963692335.1 Osmerus eperlanus | reverse complement strand
GTTCTAGACTACGACCGCTTCAGCAGGAACGACCCCATAGGGGAGGTGTCCATCCCCCTGAACAAGGTGGAGCTGGGCCATATGCAGACCTTCTGGAAGGAGCTGAAGCCATGCAGTGATGGCAGTGTAAGATACTCAGGCCTGTGGGCCTGCTTGAATTTACATTTAGTCATTTAGCAGACGCTCTTATCCAGAGCGACTTACAGTAAGTACAGTAGGGACATTCTCCCCGAGGCAAGTAAGGTGAAGTGCCTTGCCCAAGGACACAACGTCATTTGGCACGGCCTGGACGGCAATCTTCTGATTAATAGCCTGACTCCCTAACCGCTCAGCCATCGGACCCCTTAAAGGGTCCCCTTGACCCCTTGAATGAAACATAAAGGGCTTGTTCCCTCTGTACACAATGGGACCATGAAAGACTTGTTTTGGCATTTTAATGGATATAAAGTTCTTTGAATGGGAACGATGTCACAGTGTCGGATGTTGTTTTTAGACGGTAGGCCGCCACAGAAGGGGGGGAAATCTGATTACACTGTAGAAACGGGTTATGATGATAGTCACTCGTGTTGCTCTGTGTGTGTTTGTACAATATATAGAGAGAGATATATATGTGTGTGTCTTTGTTTCTTCAGGGGAGACGAGGGGACCTGCTGCTGTCCCTGTGCTATAATCCCACTGCCAACATCATCACTGTGAACATCATAAAAGCACGCAATCTGAAAGCCATGGATATTGGGGGCACCTCAGGTACACCTGCCTTTGTTTGCTTTAGTCTGCTCACCCTCACCCTCTCCCCCCTCCTCCCCCCTCCCTCCCTTCCTGAGTCCCTCACCTCCTGTCCACATAGTGGAAGGTTACCGTCTGGGGCACTAGCCAAATCACGCCACTGACAGTTCCAACAGCAAGGTGACCTTCCATCAGTGTACCCTGCTGCTTATCTACCAGGATATAGTGCCTCGGGGTTACTAGTGTGTGGCTCGGCTAAACTCTCTGCACAGTCCAATTGCCTCTTTACAGTCCTGCCGGTGTCCATGTCATGTTCTATCAATCCTCATTTCACACTTCCTCCACATAGTATGCGGTACAGTATGTTATGTTACGTAAAGAACTACTTAAGTGTGTCGAGCCAAGTCATTGTGATTATGGAGAAGAAGACCCGTTATAATGCAGTGTGTCCGAGCAAAGGGTCGAAGGGTGTGTGTGTTTGTGCACGCGTACGTGGGTGTTTATGGATATATTTGTGTGCGCGTGTGTGTGTGCTAACCTGTACTGTCACCTGCCCGTGGCAGACCCCTATGTGAAGGTGTGGCTGATGCACAAGGACAAGCGCGTGGAGAAGAAGAAGACGGTGACCATGAAGCGCTGTCTGAACCCCATCTTCAACGAGTCCTTCCCCTTCGACGTGCCCGCCCACGTGCTGAGGGAGACCACCATCATCATCACCGTCATGGACAAGGACAGGCTCAGCCGCAACGACGTCATCGGCAAGGTAAACACACCGGAGACTTCCTGGGTTGTGCTGATCCGCAGCTCTGATTGGTTGACTGGGACCTGGGGGCAGCCCTTCAAGTTTCTTGAAACTTTCGGTCTCTCCTCCTCTCCCCCGGCCCCCCCCCCCTTTGTATATTTTCCTCTTTGTCTCTCCACTCTTCCCCCCCTCTCTTTATTGCCCCCACTCTGTCTCATTCCCTCTTTATGTCTCCTCCCTCCACCCCTCTCTGTGTCTCCCTCTCTCCCTCCATTTCTCAGATCTACCTGTCATGGAAGAGTGGACCAGCAGAGGTGAAGCACTGGAAGGACATGATGGGACGACCACGTACTAACGTGGCCCAATGGCACGCCCTCAAGGCCTGATCGCCTCGCCTACTCTCCTCGACGGCCCTTCCCCCCTCTGTCCCCAATGTTAACCAGCCCCTCCCCCCCTCCCCCCCCTCCCCCCCCCCCCCCCCCCTCCCGCAACCCCTGTCCTTATGCACAAGACTGCTGACTTGCTGCCAGGCTGCGAAACACGGGTACAATTAGCCATCCGCTCTCTTAACCTTTAAACTCTATCTCCTTTCCTATCTCCTCTGTCCTTCTCCCTCCCTCTCCTCCCCTTACTCAGTTTCCTCACCTCTGGACGGTATTTCTTTTAGATGTCTGCCACCTTGCCAATGGTCCCCTTGTTTCTGACTGTCTGTCTGTCTGACTGTCTGTCTGACTGTCTGTCTGACTGTCTGACTGTCTGTCTGACTGTCCTCATGCGTTCCCCCTGTGAATGTGTGATGTTCTGTTTCTCTTCTCCTTTTTGAATCACCTTTATGAGACCACCTGATTGAGAACTGCCATGCAGCCCTCTGCTTGCGTAAGGTGACATTTTGGACACTACAATAATGTCCCCTGCAATAGCTCTGCATCTGAAGTATAATAATTATGGTCTAATCTCATGTAATCCTGCAGTATGAATACTCCAGGTGGTGAACTGTCCTTAAACCATAGCCTCCAATCAGTAGCCCCTTGTACTACAGTATCATCGATTTATGTCTAAGGACGTCCTCCTGCCCGGTTCTTTATCTTCTTTGCTTCTTTATGTTGGATTTATTCTTGTCCTCTCTTTCTTTCTCTTGTACCATATTCTTTCCATCCTCGTTTTGAACTCTCATTTTCTGGAAAGTGGTTAAATGTTCAAGCTAAAGTTGTATAAAGCAATCAATACTGTCTGAGATGACTTACCTGAAGACAGCTTGACGACGAGAAAGGGAATTGTTGAGACTTCATATAGTGGTCTCTCTATCACTTTTCCCCTGTACTTTTTCTCTCTTTCTCTCGCACAATATTAGTGAATCCCCCTTTATGGACCCCTTGTTGTCTGTGTGCTGTGGGTAATGTGCTGTAGCTCCAACAAAAGTAGAAAAAAATTACTAACTGAACTGGGATGACAGGAAAACAATAAACTTCCATAAACGGATCGCTCCTGATATTCCCAGAGGAAACCCCCGATGTGGAGAGAGAAAAAAGAAGATAAAAATCGAAATACTATGATGTCATTTTTCAGAAAAATCAACAACTAAAGAAAATATTATCAAAATGTTCTTCCAATGACGAGAATAAGAAGCGAAAAGCAAGATTCTTGAGCCGTGCCGTGTGTGTGTCTATATGTGTGTGTGTGTGTGTGTGTGTGTGGGTGTGTGTGTGTGTGTCTGTATGTGTGTGTGTGGGTGTGTGTGTTGGGGCTTTCGATTCTTCGTGCCACCCTGTGCTCTTGGGCTCTCTCACTCTTGCTAATGGGAGCGTTCTCCAGCAGGAACCCTTGAATTCCGCCTCCAGATCTGCCTTGATCTGTGTCGAACATGTGGAGGTGTGTTTATGCGTGTGCATTCACAAACTCACACCATTCAGACTCCAGCCGATATCTTCTCTTTTCTCTTTCTTATCTGCCGCTTTTGATCTCTCTTTTTACTGCCATTGTGTCCCCCCCACCATGTTTTCTTTACCACCCCCCTTCCCTATGAGGGCACGGGGAGGGGGGAGGGGGGGGGGTATCTGCACTTTTTGAAAATGTAATCATTGATAATGCTAATAGTTTCACTGATGATAATAAGGAGGACAATGCTGATAATAATGGTGACAAAGGGAGGAGAGTGTGAAAGGGTTAGGAGGACTGTGGGGAGGGCAGGTCTGCCTGGGGCCCGGTGGGCTCGGAGATGGAGGGTAACGAGGGCAAGGAGGGACACCAGGGCTCTCGTCTTCCTCTCTCTGCTTCCCCTCCTTCTCCGACCTGTGTGTGCGTGTGTCTGCGTATGTGTGCCTGTGTAGTAGGATCCTGTGTGGAATGTCGGGTCAGGACAGGAAATTGTGTTTTGGGTTGGTCAGCGTCAGTACGCAATGTGGCCGCCAACATCCCAGAGTTTTGCTACGGTATGGGGGTTGTCATTTGACGATTGACTCTGTTGGTGTTGTGCCGCAGAGAAAGATGTCGAGAGAGAGAAAGAGGGGGGGGGAGACGGAAGGGAGGGTGAGCTTAGTGGTTTTTTGTTGTTGAATGAAGGAAGGCAGCGAAGCGAGGGATTGTTGTTGTGTACCGAGTCTCCTCCTCCTAGTGAAAACACCAAAGTCGTGACATCAGGGTGTCGGGATAGGAGATGCACCGTAGCGAGACAGCAGATGTACAGGACAGGAGGAGCACAGGTATTGCTTTGTTTACGTGTGAGAGACAGAGCTCTGGGAACCGTTCTAGCTCTGCTGGGACATTGTGTCCGTAACCTGGATACATGGAACCTATAGCACAGCAACAACAGAGTCTAACTACCTTTATGGATAACCTGCTTGCAAGACAATGGATTCCGTGAACAATTAAACTACAATACCCATAACCCTGCTTTAAATGTTAAATAATGACCACATATTGTCTTGTAGTAATTTTTTTAAGTAGCACACAGAGTTAGCCGAATCCCCGTCACTCTTATATTAAGATTTGGAATTGGACACACAGGGGAGCTCATGCAGGAATCAACATCCTGGTCTGCTGACTCGTATGCCAGCCAGACGTTTGTCTAACATGCCTCTTCTGGGGAGTTTGAGGGTTGTCAAGCTGAACCTCTGAGGTCTCCCATGCCCATACCCAGGGGTGTGATCGGCTCTGCCGCAGTGTGCTGACTGGAGGCAAGAGCGCCCGTGCCCTTTGAGTCCCGCACCACAGCAAACATCCAGGAAATATAGCGAGGACATGAGCCATAACTTTGACTCCAATGGCTGAAACGTAAACCTTAGATGTTTTTTTAATATACTAAAGTTGAAGCTTTTGAATCGGATGGATTCACCAAGTTGCCACTCAGTTAGAGTAAATGACAGCGCTAAGGACATCACTCGTTTTGATCGCTTTTTTCTGCAAAGTCTTTGTTTCTGTGGTGTGCATTTCCACTTCCTCTGCACTCAGCAAATGAGTTCTCCCCAAAAGCTTTTCTGGGCACATTGTATCCTGAAACACCCCATGGGTATAATTCATGAGTGGGTCGGACAATATTCTACTGAACTTGCTGTCCGTAACCAATTACAGTTTTCCCATATGGAAGTGTAGAGACACAGACTCTTAACATGCACAGTGTGTATGTGTGAATGTGTGTGTGTGTGTGTGTGTGTGTGTGTGTGGTTGTGGGTCGCATGAGTCTGGAGATGCATTCTGTAATCTGCTGAGGTTCTCCAGCACCCTTCAGAACAATTGGCCGGCCGTGGAACAAGACCCTGTGTTTTGACAACCACTGCCTGGGGTGTCACAGTGCATTATTCTCCTATTAGGCTGTCAGGGCAGAGTGCTTCCTCTCTTCAGGCCTAGGGGGTCACATTATTTTGGAGAGGTGATCTCAGCTAAAAATAATATAGAACAAGGGCACGCTCTCATTACTCATTGGGGAGCTGGGGATCTCTTGACCGGGGGTAGATAGAGGTTGCAGATGCCCAGTGGTTAAGCTACGCAACTCTGAGATTTGCATGACCGATAAAGAGACCTTCATTTAGAATGTACCACCAGAGTAATTGCCACTGGGCTCTCCTTATTAGGCTACAGCTTGTTTGCAGGTAGTTTGCAGTTCTTTGGCTGCCCTAAATTACTTGTTGTTTTTCTTATTCTGTGATTATTCTCTTTATGTCAAAAGGTTCAAGCAGTGACACAGTAAACAAAGGAGGATGGCTTTCTTTAGCATTTTGCTGATTTCGCTCGGTCCTGTAATGTATTGTGGTGTATTCTCGTGGTAACACAGCCTGACTACTGTATGTACAGTACGAGGAACTTGGACAGAAGTAGAGCTGAGAGAGATAATAGTGTTGAGAGTGACATGCCCTCCCCATAGACTCTGCGTCGGCATTGACATGTTTATTCACGATGTCCCCCGCAACTGCCTCGCTGCCCTTCCTGTCAAAATAACTGAAAGATTTATTGGCAGAAGAGGTCACACAAGTTTGACAAAAGCAGTGCAAAATATGATTCTCGGCCTGACTTGGTAGTATGTCCTTGTCATACCCTCTGTCTTCATGTTTTGTCTCTATTGGTGACACCGCTCCTCCTGATTGCCATGGCCATCTTCAGGTGAGTGGCAATGAATCACTGCTCTGGAGAGGTGCCTGACATCCCTGCTCACGGGGCACTATTGGATTGGAGGTGTCCTGTACTTGTGTTGTGTGACGATATACTCTCGGTACACGCTGACTACAGCGGAGCAGTGTGTGTGTTGACTCCAACCTGATGTGGACCTTCTGTAGTAGTTGCTGGCTCACTTGAGGTGTTTGGAGGTTTTGTCTATTGATATGTTTTATGTTCAGCTGGCAACACTTGTTGACATTGAAGTGGATCTGGGTATAAACGAGCCAATCAGAGGACGTGAATGACTTTGGGCCATCTCGGTTAGACTCTGCCTCCCCTTCCTCATCCGTTCAATTGTTTTAAGCATCTGGTTTAAGAAAACCAATGTGACTCCTCCCAATCAGGGTTCAAGTAAGCATTATTCTGAATGATAACAAAATGATTATGAAAAACAATAACAAGTAATAATATTTTTTGTTTACATTTGACTGTTGGTCTGTGTGTGTGTATGTGTGTGTTTGGTGTCATTGTGTTGGGTTCATCTCTTTGCAAAAACAATTGTGAAAAGAAACCCCTTATTCTGTTTCCAATACTTTTTTCTGTAAATATTGTTGGTGAAAAATTATGAACATTTGTTGTATGCCGAGTTTTCATTTGTCACTTGAAATGATGAAGAAAACCTATATCCATGAAAACCATGGTGTTGACAAAGCTGATTATACCTGCCCTTCTTGAACAAGGGCTTTTGATGTGTGCTGTACTTTTGTTGGAGGTAAAGTAAGGTGGGGGTGAGAGACCAAGGGAGGAAGTGACATCCACTCCGCAGCCTTGCCGGAGACACACAGTAAACACCACGACCACGTCAACACCAGTCAGGTGGCTGAGCGGTGAGGGAGTCGGGCTAGTAATCTGAAGGTTGCCAGTTCGATTCCCGGCCAAATGACGTTGTGTCCTTGGGCAAGGCACTTCACCCTACTTGCCTCGGGGGAATGTCCCTGTACTTACTGTTTAGTCATTCTGCTAAATGACTAAATGTAAATGTTGACTGTACCTGGAGATGCCCGAGTCAGCAGAGAGCATTAGCTACTGTAAATGGCTGCTGTGTAGAACACCACTTGAGGTTTTATGGCACATGACAGAGGAGCTTCCTGGGTGTCTAGCTAGAGAGGAAGGCAGAGTGAGGGGAGACTTTGCCCTCCTCATACCGCCTCGGAAGCTTGGCTCTGCTACTCAACCCTGTCAGCTCATAGGCTGGGGGGGATTTGCTGTAATGCCATTGTGTTAGTGGGGATTGGCCCTAAATTGACACTCTAATATGATGCATTTCCTGTGGAATTTCCCCTCGTTCATGGGCGCTCTAGCTCATGGCGTGCCCTGGTGGTACGCATGGAGTGGGATTAGTATAGTGGAATCAGTGTGTTACAACACATAACCCTATAAAGAGTATATTAAAACAAGCAATATGAGCATCTTCTTTTGAAAGTGTGGTTGGTAGGACTGGTACAACTTGGATTGTGCCACGCCTCCTACCTCCTACGTAATACATTCTCTGCCTGCTCGCTGGGGACAGAGAAGAGTGGAGGTCCCAGTTTATCAGTTCCAAAATGTCCCAGTGCTTGTTTACCAGTCCTGTTTTGAACCCAGATTTGTACCCGAAGAAGTGAAGAACAGCACTTTTCTTCCCAGTGTAGTGACAGCCGGTGAACAGGAGAGTTTATCAATGTCAGACCGCTTGGAGACACTGCTGGTCCAGACCAGAACACACACGCTATGACCCACACAGCAACTACCCCCTGCGCTATCCTACAGGAAGGTCAGTGGACGCAGCCCCTCCTCCTTTCCGTAATCTCAATTTTGTGAGCGAGTCCCAGGAAGCAGGCCAGTCACACGAACACGCACAATGACAAAATAATGTTGTCATTATTATAATAAAATCTTTGTGGGTTATGGTAAGGTTTCAGGGAGAATAACATCAGCAAAATAATTAATTAGAAAGAACATTATGAAGACATGTACCATTACTACACAAAGGGAGGTGGTATCATCCTGAACATTTAATTAAATTAAACTTCAAGTGTGTCACTTCAAGGATTTGGGATGTAAAACATAACACTCCTATCTCTGCCCTTTCTCTCTCTTACCTTGACCCACCTCCTGAACAAAGAGTGCTCTAACTTTCAACACAATTGTGATGTGAACAATCTGATTTCATGTATTTATTTATGTATTTTTGCCAACTTTGTATAGTGTATAAATATCTATAAATATATGAAAATGACAGTACTGTATAGATTTTAGCTGCCTGGTAAAGGTTAATAGTATATACTTGGTAGACTAAAATAAAAAAAGCGTATAGAGACGTTCAAAACCCAGTTATTGAGAATATACGTTCTGTATAGTTTAGTGCCACCGGTTCTTTTGCAATTCTATTTTTTGTTGTTGTTTTTTTTGTATCATCCAGTGGCAACCAAAGTGTGTGTTATTTCTTGTTTTTGTTGGTTTGTTGTTTTTTCTTGACAAGACACAGCAAGGTTCTGGCAGCCAGGAGAGTGCATCGGAACGCAGAATGGAACCCTGTGGCGTTGTTACTGTGGAGGTCTGTCTGTCTGTCTGTTGATCTGTCTGTCCATGGTAGTGCTAGTGCTCGTTATAGCTGCTTGTACCTCACCCTTAGTTCTCACTAGTGCTAGTCCTGTCATGTGATGCAACAAACGTTTAATATGTGGGTTGACTGTGTGCTGAAGCTGACAGATGCTCTCTCTCACTCTCTGTCCTCCTCCTGTCCGTCCTGCTCCTGTATAATCCCTCCCAGTTCAGTATAGATTTACACTTAGTACATCTCACTGGTCATTTGTTCTCCCACTGAACTGTAACTAAACATATATTGCAGTAGCCCTAGCTAATTATTGAGTAATCCATGCTTTCTCATCTGCGTTTGACCCCACACATCCTTTGACACTTCCTGGTTGCCTCCCCTCCTCATCCCTAGCCTGGGATTAGAACCCTATCCATTAAGATTCGCAGCACACAATGAGGCCCTTGCATTCTCTGACAACATGCATCAGAGAATGATTGAGTATATGGGACTATTTACACTGGGAAAGAGTTAAACTTAACATCACAGCAGGTACGTTGTCCAACCTGGTGCCCCGCCCCAATGTTTGTCTTCCTGAATTATGAACCCATATAGGACCCAGCCCAAAGCTCTCCATTACCCTTCCCCTCCTCTCTATTCCCTCCCAGGAGAAAGGCAGCTGTCAGCCCTATGTGCAGAAACAGTAAAAGTGGCCACAACAAGATGGCAAGTGACCATTTTTGACTTTGTTGTGACGCCCCACGACCATTCCCAACTTTACACATCTTCTTACAACATATGTGACCGTAGCCTTAATGATTGGCCCAATTATGTCAAACACTCCGGAGTGGGACCTGTATTTGCAATTAAAAATCAACCTCCTCTTTTAAATTGCTTACACTGAGCTCTAGTGTGTTGCTTGGTTGTGCTGTACATATCAGTGTAGTGGTTTGTCCATGTCTGCGTGTTAGGATTAGTACTGGGTTCTTGCTGGGCTGGCCCCATAGACTCCCTTCCCCTTCTTCGTCTCCACATTTTCAACAAACTTCAAACATTCCATTCGGTAGCGAGAACCACGTAGAGGCTTTTGGGCTTTACAAAGACCGGGGAGGAAGCTGAACCATAGCCATACATCGCCACGGTGATGATAATGAACACACCTTGTTGTGTTCATCCCCGTTCCCTTCTGTCATCCTTATGACAAGCAAACTCAGAGGAGCCTTAGACACGCCTCTCCGGTCCTCTAACCCCGCCCTTGCCCTGACCTCATTGGCTCCGCAAGGCCACTGTGTCACCTGGTTTGGAGGGTCAGGGGTGAGGTAGGGGTGCGAGAGCCCTGGGAAAGGGGGGAGCGGAGAGGCCTGTCTCTATGGCGACATCCTTCGACAGGAAGGGGGTGTGGGAAAACATCTTGAGGTCAAGCCCGGTAGCACTTTGGTTTTGCGTTCCATGTTTTAGAGCCTCTCCTGTTTTTTTGGCCGAGCGGACTGTGATCTTACTAGTTGATTTTCCTGTCCACCTACACCCATCTGTGTGATTGGGTGAGCTGTGTGGGTGGAGCCATGGAGCTGAGCTCTGATTTTGTTCCATATTAAAGAATCATTTTTACTACTTCTCTCACAGAGTCATTCATTTGGTTTGTGTGTAAGCTTCTCAAATACTTACGACATGAATTTATAACATCGACTTGTCAGCTCTCATTTGTTGTCAGCTAAAGAGTGCAATTTCCAAGGCTCAATGCCTTAATCTTCAGTGCAATCTTGTACCAATAATTTATCTGTGGCAGAAGACTTGTGGCCTATAATACCCCTTCCAGTAAGCTGGAAAATGAATCAGACTGTTTAACATATTCAAATGGGATTCATATGCACAGCCAATACAAAGATAAATACAGATATAGATAGACAGAATGGAATACATTTTCACATTTACCATCGTTTATATGGCATTTTGCAATCATCTCAGTAGCTGTGTGCATGTTCTTTGTTTTAATCCATTAAGCATCCATTATTATATTCTTTTTTTTTTTACTGATCCAGCGTGACATTCTCATCCTGTCTGGACATGGAATAATGCACATGAAATTTTACACTGAAGACCTGGTTACCCCTTCAATTTTGGTTGAACATTCCCTCTTTAGTATGGCATGCACAAAGCAAATGGAAAGCCAAAAGGGGAAAAGATGACTATGCAATTTACTCCAAGCTGTCTGTGCATGATTTGCCTATTAACTACAGGAGCAACGAGGGGAAGCTTCAACATGATAAGTCTCCGAATATGCGGGAGAACTGAAAGTACCCCCGGGACCTGCTTCTGCTGTAAAGAAAGGCCACTTTACCCAGATCACTCTCTTTACGTTTCCCTAAATGTTAATTCTCCGGTGTTCAGGAAGATGAGGTACCAGAAAGCCTATTAAAGTGACAGAGAAACTTAAACGGTCCAGTCTAGAGGGCTGGAGCTGTCACCCGACGGGCTGGCAGACGGAGAGACACCCAGCCAAGATCCCGCCGACCAGGGCGAGGGTGTTGTCCTTCTCTGAACTACAACAGACGGCTGCAGGCAAGCCAAGCGCATCACTCGACGGGAGACCCTTGCTTGCATCACGTCAGGCTATTTTTAGGAGCGCTCTGCCCACCTTTTTAGTCTCCTACACTTTGTCGCATCCTTCTCTCA
The DNA here is from genome assembly GCF_963692335.1 of Osmerus eperlanus. NCBI lineage: Eukaryota > Metazoa > Chordata > Actinopteri > Osmeriformes > Osmeridae > Osmerus > Osmerus eperlanus. The sequence continues at coordinate 19,868,878 of NC_085022.1, read as the reverse complement.
GACCTTGCAGGTGTGAATGAGCGCATGATAGCAAGTAAAAAATATGACCACAGGGTTTACTTCGTACAATCCATGGTCTGTCACAAATCCATCAACTGCCCATTCTGAGTTAGACCATGATGTAAGTAACAGTGAAGCACATAAAAAATATTCATACAGATTTATGTCTGAATTTATAATATTGACATTGAATACAATGGGAACAATGGGGAAAACCTTTGTCAATCTCAATAATCCAAACACTCCCATTCCAGTGATATGAAAGACATAATACACATGTCCAAGTATTAATATTAAAAACGATGTTCGGTCTCTAGCACACAGAGAAACCAAGGATGTCTTCTTTTATTGTAAGGCACTGTTCAGTAGAGATGGGCACTGATGACTTGCAGTGCTGGGGGACTGATGGGGAAAGCAAAGAGAAAAGGATGTGACAGAAGCAGAGTGTCACAGTGAATCCGAGGGATATAGTGGTATGAAAGGGAGAAGTGGAGATGAGAATCGACTCTACACATGTGTGGACATGTGTCCACTGTAGACTATGGCTGAGCAAATGATGTATATTTTCCATTAATCAGTCAGGTGGTCACCTAAAAGGATATCCCTTATGTTGAATTCAGTGGTATAGGATAAAGAGAACTGGACTTTTTGTTGGGTTTGTGTCCCTCTTTGCATTATGTCTTAACATAATAAATGCTTGACTTCGGACTCGTATTCTGCATGAATTCTGTTTTTTGAAGATTTCCACCTGCTGTAAATGATTTATTCTCTCCACTGTCCATCTTATTTAAGCCCTTCTGTGTAGATCAAACATAGGATTGTTTGTGAAAAGGGTTTTGTACTGTAGTTCCTGGCCTCAATGGCCTTCAGGCAAGGTCTGTGGTCTGGGTGGGTGTGTGAGTAAGTGGGTGAGGGCGGGGTCTAGTTGCTCTCCTGGAGTCCGGCAATGAGGCTTTTCTACACAACATTCTCTCTGGCTCAGAAGAGGCTGATGTCGCCTCTCATCAATCTCAGACCAACCTCAACATGCCATTTCCCATAGAGGGGAAAAATGAGTAAGACTGCCTTGATTTCCAAACAAGCAGTAATGAAACATATAGACCTTAAATAAATTATTCTATCCCAAATCAGTTTTTCTATAATTGTGGCACTGTTTATGGTCATTGTTGTTCATCAGCAAATTAATAACAATTACACTTGTTTGATTTGGGATTCCTTAGCTATAACTGCAAATGCAGTAGCACAATGACGTTTAATTAAATTGTTAATTTAAATTAAAAGCCATCACGTTTTTCAAATAAGTAAGGTGGGTAAAGACTGGACCAAGCTAGTTAAATGCAACTGTGGTAATATACTGCCATCTAGTGGTCATTATTAACCTACAAAGTGTTTATGAGCACACGGTGGGAGTCTAACGATATTTGATGTCATAAAATAGTATCCATAGTGACCTAAGGAGCAGAGGGATAGTGTTGCTCACATTATTGTTCCCAATTGTTTTGTCTATCAACGACGTTACTTTGATACACCTACAGTTTTATTGTTTGTAAATGTTTTCTTTCTGTTTGTTGTTGCTTTCTTTGTTATGTTGCTATCTTGACTTGGTTAAAATATGTTGGTTACAAAATGATGAACGAGGCTTGATTTTAAGGGACGTGGTTGACTGATTGATGTGATTGAATTATGACATTTTTACATTACAGGTTTATCATTTATTTTCCCTACTTCATATAATGAAAAAGAAAAGGTCATCTTTTATTTAAAGTTACATTGAAGTGCAAGCAGTTGGCACATTCATGACCCTCACTTGTGACCTCATCTTGGTCGCATGCCCTCAAGTAAAATCTCCGTGGCAACAGTATCACTGGAAAACTTCGTGCCAGAAGCCCAAGCGGTGTAGACAGGTGCGCAATGTCAGACCGACTTTAAAGCCAGGTAAGGCGGAAGATATGTGCTTAGTACGACAGCATGATAGGGTCCGGTTGTATGGCTAAATGCACATTTTTATTTCATAAAAAAAACATTACATTCATTTATCGATTACAAGAAAATCTAGCATTGTGACATAGCTAGTCTAATGACTTTAAGCTTTATTGGCGACTGTACAAAGTCGCAAAGTCTTCATAACAGTAGCTACTAGTAGCTCTAGCCTCTACAATTATTCACAATGCCTGTTGGTTGTTTAGAGTGTTTGCATTCGTCAATATGTTATAAGACATGTTCAGTTTACTGCTGGTCTCATCTTATTTACAGCACAACCCTAGTTCCTAGGGCTTTAAACCATCCATCACTGTTGTTAGAGGTGGTTTCCATCACACCAGTCACAGATGGGTGGCCAGGTGGAGATAGCCAGACTTTCTCTGGGAGGAACTGGCAGCCCAAGGGGCAGACTGACCAATAACTCACTCAACCTTTACTGCACTTCTTATAAGGACTCCTATGGTGAGGAAATAGCTTGACTGCAATGACTTGTGTTACAATAACACCGGTTTTGTAGCTATCTATAGTCACAAATGGATACTCTTATTATTATTATGGTTTCACTATGCTCCATCAAAGCAAAGCTAGTTAAGCTAAGCTAAGAATAAAGTATACTTTCTTCATGGTGTGCCACAAACAGACAAGGAAGGATTTGTCCCAACTTTGGGATGTAGCCATGGAACGGGCTACTCTGCTAATCTAAGACCAGCTTTTTCCTACAGCCCCAGTCTGGACTACACTGACAACCCTCAGCTTGGGTAAGACAGGGTCAGGACTGTGCGTGCTGGACAGAACTTCTGGAAATAACTGATTATCATCTATATTGAATGTATCAACATGATACATTAATAGTATGTTTTCATTTTACAGGCATTCTCTGTTGAACAGTTTTCAATCACAGACCAAGCGGCATTTCAAGCCTTTCATTGGCTTTACTGGGTGTGAGGCTGTGTCCCGCCCCAGTGGCAAAGTAAGAGAGAGTGGCTACTTGCAGCACATGACTAATCCAAAACAGGTACATCAAGAGAGAGAGAGAGCAAGCAGGATAAAGATTGAATGGTAGAAAAAAAAAAGTTGGAAACGCATCCTAATTGGCTATGCTTTATTCTACATTTTTGTCCCAGAATGCATTTCTGCAGACAGAATATGAGAAGAGCTTTGTGCCTCATCGTCCTCAACCACCAGGTACACTGAAGCGTACACTGTGTTTTAAACCTTGAGTCATGATCTTTTGTGGCAACGTGTAAATGACTCATTTGCAATTCCGCGTCAGTTTCACAGAAACACCAGATAGTGGGTGTCAAGGAGGAGAGTGGCTTCACCGAGGCAGTAGATCTTCAGTTAAACACGTTTTTACCTCACAACTGCTATATGGTTCGTAGTGGGCTTAAATGGACATTTTGGTGTCAGTTAATGAAATCATCCAGACAGAATTTAGGTTTCTGGTCAGAAAAAAGAATAGCCATATATTATTTTGCCCTGTTGTCATTATACTAGCCTTTCTAACAGGGTGATCCTCGCAAGACCAAACACTCTGTGATGAAAACCGACTTCCTTCCGATAACCTTTCTTCAGGTCGGCATCTCATTTCCTCCAACGTCCTTCTTCTCAACCTTTATCTTAGAAGATATTTTTTCACACTCACAACTGCATTCTTGTAGTATACACAGGATATATAAATATATATATATATACATTTATGTGTTTGTCTCAATGAAGGTTAAGGTCAGCCTCTAAAGGTTTATATAATCTGTATCCTTGAACATGCCCCAGGGCTCTGATGCATTACCCAGGCTGATCAACCGAGCCCAGAGAGAAACAGCCTTCACCCGAGACAGCCTGGATCCCTTGGCCTGTCCAGTATGTACAGCAGTCAGCTCTCCGTCCCTGATCACACGGCTCCCTGAACTTGTCTACTTGTCGCTGGTAATTGGAATTACAGAGAAAATATAAGATGTAAAATGACTTCTTGTATCCCTCACATTGCAATCAGGCCTCCCTGCTACCGTCCTCACGCCCTCCGAAGGCAGGTTCACCAACTCAGATGAAGTCCGTTGGGACTAAGGTAGGAAGGGTTTACGCAGCCTCCATGTAAATGTTTGGGAGAAGCAGCATTTGCACTTGCGGCCACAATATGAATCATTCAACATATGCTTTTCAGTGGCTAGTCAGAATTCTGAAACATTGAATTATATTATTTTGTTTACAGGAGCCATCAGGCTTTATTCTTAACCCTCCTGACTTAACAACGTTGCCCCTCACACTACGTGATTCTTCACGTTTCCTAACTCACTACCAGAGCAAGTGAGTTTTTGTTCAAAGTCAATTTCTTTTTCCATGCAGTTGGTTGACATAAGGAATTTGTAACATAGCTATATATTTTCCAGGTTTTGTGACGTTTCTGCATTAAGAAATCAGAGGACTGGCTGGATGACAGGAGGCATACAAAAGCGTAGAAGCGATGGCTATACAGGGCGAGACACTGACAGGTGCGGTGGTTGTGTTTTAATGCTCACACAAATTAGATCTTTAATTGAATCCACTCAGTCCTATTTATGTTTTCCTTGATCTAATATTACATCTGTTTTACAGGTTCAACCTTTGGGGATAGAGACACAACTATCAGACCAAAAAGTAACAAAATTCATATCAGGCCGCCATTTTAGTGTGTATCATCATCGGCCTATTGAAGATGTCCATACTTATGTGTTATCAATAAAAAAATCAGTTTTCCTTCTATCACATTATACCGCCCATTCTGTTCTGAATTTTCAAGTTATGCATGTAATAGTAAAAAGAAAAAAATATTTGAATATTTTTGTCTGAATACATCGAATGCAACTTGAGACCTACTTATCTTAAGATCTCAAGTAACAAAATAACGTTCATAAAGTTTTTGTTATTGAGCAACCGTATGCTTGGTTGTAACTCTGTGATGGTGAATGGTTATTTCCGTCAGCTGACTGTCAGACCATTCTTTACAATGGCCAGTGTGGCAGTTATAAGAGTGTGAGGCAGCCATGAAAGAAATGAAGTATTGTTGTTTCTATGGGTGTTACGTCCTTGACCTACGGAGAATGAAAGAAGTGTAAACTAACGAGCAAAATTATTATATTCAGACACATTTGCAGCATAGATTCTCGTACATGTTTGGTATTCGTCAAAGTGTTTGGCCTCCTAGTCACAGCTATGGAATGAAGAGCAGAATGCCAACCCTGTTTAGTTTCATGCTTTAGTAACGTCATAGCATGTGTCAAGCTCTACAAGTTGACATGGCATTGATCTCATTCTCAAACAGTGCAGTAGTTTTATGTATCTACTGAAGTAAAACAAACGTAGTCCCACTGTGTCAAAACACAAGACACATAAAACCTAACTCAAGGCCTGCACAGCTTCGTTTCCAGTCAGCTGGTGATGGATGATAGAACATTTGTTTAATGAGTTTTTGCAGTGCCTTTCTAGACATGAAGAGGGAGTCAGGTGGCTGAGCGGTGAGGGAGTTGGGCTAGTAGTCTGAAGGTTGCCAGTTCGATTCCCGGCCGTGTCAAATGACGTTGTGTCCTTGGGCAAAGCACTTCACCCTACTTGCCCCGGGGAGAATGTCCTTGTACTTACTGTAAGTCGCTCTGGATAAGAGCGTCTGCTAAATGACTAAATGTAAATGTAAGTAAGGACCACGAAGATAACTTATCCTGATTGAAAACGTATAAGTAAACGGGACAGTAATCTGAGAGGACCCTTATAAATGAATAGGGAGTGTAGGTTTCATTAAATAGTAAACATTTCTATTATGAGCAGATAAAGACTTTACAATTGTTGTCTGAGGACAGACACAGACTAGAGGCTCTCGAGATGACTGCCTCAGTTGTCTCACATGACTCTACTCATTAATATTTCATCTATTGGATAAATAGTTTACACTTCCAATGAGATGTGAGACACTGAAGACTGAAATAAGGGAACAGCAGGACACAATGACACGTCATCGATATGAATACACAGGCAGAGAAGGTGTAACATGGGACTGAGAGGTCGAACTAGAAAGATCTGTGAGTGCTTGAGGGAAACCATTATGACATAGTAGTTGAGAAAGGTACTGACACAACTGAGGTCGGATGTGATTCTAGCTGACATAGGATTTCTCACGCTCCTTGGCTTTCCCTCCAAAAGATCCTTAAGTGACATTCCAACTTGTGTTATAAGCCTGTCCATTGACTTGCCTTTTATGGTCTGTTCCATCCCCCTACTTCTTTCTCACTCTCTTGGCACTGACATGCTAAGAGGCCTGCTTACACTCCACCCTGACAAGAGAAATAGGTTGACTGTTTATGGTGTAATGATAATTTACAGATGATTGCAAAACATGCTCCAGTACAACAATCACAGTTAGTGTGGAAACATTATACAATTGTAACACTTACATTCCTAAACATATTCATATATACCTAAACAAGTGATAAGAAATAAAGAAATCCCTACATTGTGATTTCTACCACTTTAAAACATTTTAAATCATGTTTTTTCCCTTTTTATAGCAGAATTGTTAAAGGTTTCTTGCTTCGTCGAGCAGACGAATGATTGACACACACCTGGTAAACTCAATTACTGTTTAATGAGGCAAGATTAAGTTTCCTGTGCACACATCATGGAATTGACAAAGCAGTATCACATTGCAGTGAATGCATACTCTTTGTCCTCTTTTTAAAACACACACATGTGCACACACACAGTCACACACATGCAGTCACACACACACAGCCACACACATGCAGTCACACACACACACACAGTCACACACACCTACAGAGTCATCTGAGACTGGATCTGACATGCCAGTTTGCATCTGATTGAAATGGCAAAGATGTCCAGTTAAGAATTCTTCACAGATCAGTTAAAGATGTCAAATAAATTAGTAATCCCAGTTTCCATGCGGCCATTCTGGCTCTAAAATATTTTCTACATAGTGTATTGCAATTGCGTACCCCAAACCAACAGTCTCATTTGATAATTACTGGTCCTGTATACTCTGTTCTCTGGGAGGAGGGGTAGATCATGAAGGGGAGGAGTCACTGTTCTCTGGGAGGAGGGGTAGATCATAAAGGGGAGGAGTCACTGCTGCACCCGCCTCTCTCGATGTTGTAGCTCCTCCTCCTCCTCATACTCATAGTCCATCTCACCTCTTTCATACTCCAGCCCTCCTCCTTCAAACTCAAAGCCCTCCCCCTCGTAAATGAGCTCCTCCCTTTCATATTCCAAGCCGTCCTCGTCATATTCAAGTTCATTGCCATCGTAGTCTGTAGACGGCCTTTCAAAATCCCCTTCGTCGTCCTTCCTCTCTGAGTCCCCGTCTTCCTCTTGTCCAACCGCTACCAGTAAGTCATCAGCAGTACGACTAGGGGCCGAGCAGCTGTTTTTCAGGATGCCGTGAATCACTGGCTCCTCCTCCCCCGCCAAGGCCAGCTCCTCCGCCTCCCTCGCTTCAGCTAGTGCCTGTTCCTTCCAGTATTCCCGGTCCTGCATGGCCTCCTCCGCCCCCTCCCCTACCAGGACCACCTCCTCGCCCACCCTGGGAGGGCCCTCCACTGGGTTGTGGTCGTAGGAGAACAGGCGAAGGGCAGGGAGGCGCTTCAAGCTGGGGAACTCTGTGATCTTATTCTTATCCAAGTCTAATATCTCCAGGCCCTCCATGCGCAGCAGGACTCTGGGGAATTCGTCAAAGCGGTTCCCATACAGCCATAACCCCCTTAAAGCCTCCATGCGCCACAGGTCTGAAGGTAGCGTACGTAACCGATTGTCCCCCATCTGAAGAGAGCGGAGGTGGGGCAGGTCAAAAAGCTGGCGAGGGAAGCGTTGGAAGTAGTTGCTTTCCATCCACAAGCAGCGTAACCTCTGGAGGTTGCGCAACTCTGGGGGGAGGCTGATCAGCCGGTTGCTGCCCAGGTAGAGGCGTGTGAGGTTACTCAGCTGGCAGACAGCCAGCGGCACATCCTCCATCTTGTTGAAGTCCAGGGCTAGGATCCTCAAACCCTTTAGCTGGGTGATGCTGTCGGGTAAAGTGCGAAGGCTGTTGCCACAGACATACAGTTTCTCCAAGTGTTCTAGTCCACATACACGTAAGGGTAAGCGACGGAATTTACGGTAGCTCAGGTCCAACACAGGGTCTCCACTGGTCAACAACTCCTCCACTCCAAGGGGCAGCTCCACCTCCTCCTCTTCCTCCTTCTTCTTCTTCTTCTCCTTCCTCTCGGTTATGTGGACTGTCTCGCCGTCCGTCTCCTCCTCCTTCTCTTCCTCCTCCTCTTCCTTTCTGGAGGAGTTCCCCATGGTGTGACCTGCCAGCCCCTCACTCCAGGATGAGTCAGGATGGGGTCAGGTGATGAGGCAGTGCCTGTGGCTGCTCAGCCCTGAGTCTGCAGGCTTGGATCTGGAGCAGAAACCCTGTCACAGGACTAACAGCACTGGAGTGCATGGTGGTCCCAGAGTGCCTATCACTCCCAGAACAGCCGTGGAGCCATAACAAGTCTTCTCAGCACCCACATTTGAGCTGTGGGCAAATGTTTTAAATTCGCATTTTTTTTATTTTACTTCTGACTGCCATATGTTCATTATAATTGATGACAATCTCAATTAGAATTGATGAAAACCTGAGTAATAGTTTAAGTAATGTCGATAATAATAGTAGTAGTAGTAGTAGTAGTAGTAGTAGTAATAGTAATAATAATAGTAGTTGTAGTAATAAGAAGAAGAATCAATAAAATAGAGATCGATTTTGAAATCAAAAACGGTCTGTTGATGTGTGTCTGGAAGCCATCCGCTACTGTCACCGGCAGAAGGTAATGCTTCCGAAGCTCTGATAAAAACTTCGAACTTCGCGCATCCTATTTTTATCTGGCTCGCGTTTGTTTCTTACCCGATACAACTTTTGGATATGTTTGTCAATTATCCTTACAAAACAAAGGACTGTAGCAGACCCAAAATGTAGTTTAGTTTTTCCACGGTAGTTCCACGCCACTGTGTCACCTGTTTCGTAGGCTCAAGACGATCTAACCAAAAAGGCGACGGATGTTCTGCGCATCCAGCTGACAGTTCTCCTCTGTGTCTGTCGAGGCCGGCGCGCAGGCTACGCAGCTCAGTGACCTGGCCAGCGGCAAAGTGAAACAGTAAAGAGAAGTCCACTTTTGTAGCGTAGGCAATAGTGGCGCTGGTGACGCTGTTACGCACTATCTCGTTCAGTTGATAATATTTATTTCTCGGTTTCCTATAGTCTCTGCTCTTTCAAGTAAGTCGTTTTCATCTTCCGGTAAACTGTCCGTCACTGTCCACTCTTCGCTGATGGGCAAACGAGAGGTTTCACCTCTTCGCGGTCGTAGATTTGCGTAGGCTACAATGTTGCCTAGGACTGTACCCCTTCCCTAGCAACCGGAACAGGGACATTTTCAGACACGTAAATCACATGATACAGGGAGAGAGAGGGAAAGTGGGGGCCGAGGAGAATTGGCAGCCCCAGTGATGAGATATACAGTAGCTACTGTAGGAAAGGGCATCAACCACATAGTTTAATGACGAAATCTATTTTTGGGCCTATATAAAGTCTTTACAAGGAGTTTTGCATAGTCATTATTTAATATATTAAACGATTGCCTGTTTAGCCTATGCGATAACCACAGTAGTGTACAGCCTACGTCAATGTATCTCAAATATAAGGGCAATATAATTTTATACAACAGTGGCAGTGTCGCAGTAGGCAATAGGACAAATTAGATAAAGACAGTAGACATTGACTCAACTGGTGCATGCAGTCTTTAAAGCATACGGAGCTAAGAATTGTGATATACTTTTGCCTTTCAAAACCAGAGAGTTAGACTATGGATGTCCTAAAATAAAACAGGAAAATGGGATCTGATTCACAACAGATGAGTCTTTAAATCCACCAGCAGGGGATATTTGTTTTTGTTATGAATCACAAAATTATTTAGTGGCTTAAATATTCTCATAATTGTCAATTTATTAACAACAATTATATGTGCTATAACTTTCAGTTTACCAGCTCTGCTGTAAGATGAGATGTAATAACTGTACATAGAGATGGGAAAACCACTGATAAGCACTTGTGATGACATATCTTCAATGCATTTCATTCCTAAGTCCCTCACCACTTATGCTGCAAAAATGACAGTTAGCTAATGCGGATAAGCCCAAATTCTTTGAACATGCAGTTCAGGATACAAAAAAGAATGTGATTTGACAAAAACGAGGTGTCTACCTGGTGATTCAGATGTTCTGTGTATTGAAACCTGCATATTCAAAATACTTGGTTGTAGGCAATGACAGCCTTGTAAGACGTCTTTCATAAGGTCGATGGTGAATTTTTAAGTTTAAAGTTTTCTTTGTAAACCGTATCCACTTCAACACTTCAATGTTGCTTTAATCATGACTTTAATGTTACAAAGCCTTTGTTGTTTTTATGCTTTGCTATTTGCATGTCATCTTTCACCCAATTGGTTTACCATGTCCTGTGCATCTGTATGGACTAATGGCCAACTATGGACGGGTCAGTATGTCTATAGCTGTGTTTGACTTCACATCTTAGATTAGGAAGAAATGCATCTGGACCATATATGACAAAGACCAACTTTTTGTAGTTATCTGCTTGCTTTTCTGTATACCAGCTGATGTATCTTATCTCTGTGTTTTAATCTGTGTTCACCCTTGAAACTGAGCTGTCTCCCTTAAAGAGACTGCAAAAGACCTTCCTGCCTGTTATCTTGTCATTATTCATGTTTGATGTTACATCTCACCTCTCAGTTGACTGACAAACTAATAGATCTCAGAACCTCAATGCCACACTGTTGGTGGAGACAGAACACTTTCTTCCACAGTGACAAGTGGCTATGATGAGCTTATACCAGATATAAGATAGTCCAGTAAATGCATACTCTCACAAAGCTTAGCACGGGAATGCGGACAAGCAGAGAGACAGTCAAAGGCAACACAGCGGTTGAGTATAATGCTGTCTGATATGAAGGGTACAAAAGTGCTGATTTGCAAATTGCGGCAATGGACTGAAATGACCCTGAAAGAGCAACACGAACTGTGCTGTAAAACAGGCGGGGGACTTCAGGGGACAAACGAATGAGGGGGGAGAGAGGAGTGTTGGGTTCCCTTCCCCCTCCAAAGCTGCAATGTCCATCTCTCAAAATAACTGTCACATACTGTACAGTACAGCACTGCAGATGTTACCCATTCACATGACTTATTGTATATTAACAATGAATTGTTTTTTGATACAGGAATGTATCAAATTGAGATTTTTTGGCTTGTTATCCTAATCTTTCCAACACCCACACGACCAAAAATACTTACATTATATACTGAATGAGTAATGCATGATGCCTCTACTTAACATCACTGTTAATTTGACTGACGGCCCACCTTTTGAACAGCTTTGGCGCCATCTGCTGGTGTATCTGAGGGTTACATTATTTCAGGTACTAAATATTAATGAGGACCACACCATCTCTGTCCGTTTAAGATCGAGGGTGAATGAGGGTTTTATGTGCATGTTTCATTACCAGCAAAAACTGCAACTAGTTCTAGTTAAAGAGGACAGGAAGCCACTGATTGGTTGGTGGACCATGTGAGGGGGTGTGTCCAGGGTGAATATCAGTGTTCAAATCCGTTGTCATCCACCAGACAGACACACCCCTCTCTCCATTGTCTGTGGATCACACACACACGCACACACACGCACACACACACACACACACACACACACACACACACACACACACACACACCCACACACACACACACACAACATAGTGGCAACTGACTATGAGCCTACAGCTGAATGTCACCATGGCACTTTATAATTATCTCCACTGTTTATGGGGGGTGTGTGTGGAGGAGATGTGTAGTGTATTTTATTGTATTCTGTGCATTGTATACACTGTATATTGTACATTGTGTTGTGTAACAGATGTGTAAATAACAATTTTTGCATCATTGTTATACTGTCATGTCACCTGGAACTGCACCCAATACTTTCACCCACTGTTGCACTTGTGCATATGGTTGAGTGACAATAATATGATTTGATTTATTTGATTTGACATTCAGGAACATTCGCATGTCTTGTCCCTGGACAATGCAACAAGTATCCCGCAAAACATTCTCGAACATTTAAAACCTGTTTCTGCAACACGTAGCTATTTGAGCAAACAAACAAAGTCCAGAAAAAAGCTTAGGATAAGTTAACTGTATACAGATATATAATAATAATCATAAAATACAGTTTCAAATACTGCTGCACATAATGTAAGTAAGTAAGACTTTATTTATATAGCACATTTCATACAAGAATTGTAGCTCAAGGTGCTTTACATAAAATCAATAAAAACAATAATACAAGTGATAAACAATTCAAACAAAAATAAAAATCCCAATAAGATCTCTGTTCAAGAGAGAAAACAACTTTAAAAAGTAGGAAAACCCTTTTGAGATAAAATTACTTAAATGCTTCTGTAAAAAGGTTGGTTTTAAGCTGTCTTTTAAAAATGTCTAGAGTGTTTGCTTCCCTAATATTTATGGGTAATTTGTTCCATAGTTTTGGGGCGTAATTGACAAAGGCCGAATCACCAATCTTCTTATGACTGCTTCTGGTGACCTCTAATAGGCCTGCATTTGATGATCGCAGTGTTCTAGCTGGTGTGTAGTTTATAAAGGAGTTAGCAATGTAGCTAGGTCCTTGTCCGTGTAGAGCTATGTATGTGAGGAAAAGGACCTTAAAGTCAATTCTGAAGGTAACAGGGAGCCAGTGTAAAGTAGCTAGGACAGAACTAATGTGTTCTCTCCTTTTAGTTTTGGTTAATAATCTAGCTGCAGAATTTTGAATGAGCTGTAGTCTTTCAGTGGTTTTCTTGGGAAGACCAGTGAAAAGTGCGTTACAGTAGTCCAGCCGGCTGGATATAAAATCATGAATTAACTTCTCTGCATCATTTTGGTTTATGAATGGTCGTACCTTTGCTATATTCCTCAGGTGAAAGAAAGCTGTTTTGGTCACTTTATTAATGTGAGAGTTGAAATTCAAATCTGAGTCCAGGATTACACCGAGACTCGTCACCTCTGGTTTAAGACAGGGGGTTAAGCCTCCAAGATTCTTAATAAGCATCTCTCTTTTGGATTTGGGGCCACATAGTAGGACTTCGGTTTTGTCTTCATTTAATTTAAGAAAGTTATCATTCATCCATTTGTTTATTGCCAACAGGCAGTTGGTAATGGAATTGATGGCCGTTGCATCGTTGGGTTCAGTGGATATATATAGTTGTGTGTCATCCGCATAGCTATGGAAATCTATGTTATGTTCTCTGATTATGTCGCCGAGTGGTAACATATAAAGAGAAAAAAGTAATGGACCTAAGCAGCTTCCTTGAGCAACCCCATAGCAGTTCTCATGTTTCTTGGACCTATGGTCACCTAAACTAACATAAAACTTCCTTCCTGTGATATATGATTTCAGCCAGTTCAATACACTATCCGTGAACCCAATAAGCTTTTCCAGTCTATTGATTAGGATGTCGTGATCAATTGTATCAAATGCTGCACTGAGATCTAACAGGATAAGGATAGAGACTTTATTTGCATCAGAGTTTAGTCTGAGGTCGCTAATTATTTTGGTGAGAGCAGTTTCAGTACTGTGATATTTCCTGAAACCTGACTGCGAGACTTCTAGGATGTTATTTTCTTCAAGAAAAGAATTTAATTGGACTAAAACTATCTTTTCCAGTACTTTACTAATAAATGGAAGGTTTGATATTGGTCTGTAATTTGCAAGTAGACTGTTATCCAATTTGGGTTTCTTTAATAGGGGCTTTACAACAGCTGTTTTGAAGGCATCTGGGAAGACGCCAGTTCTAAGGGATGTGTTTATAATCTCTAGCACCGGACCTGAGACACTATCAAACACTCGCTTAAAGAATGTTGTGGGTATAGGATCAATATCTGAGGTTGTGGAGTTAGATTCGCTGACAATTTTGGAAAGTTCACTAAGTGTGATACAGGTAAATGTGCTCATGGTTATGTTGCAGAATCTACTGATGTCAGTTTCGACCCCACTATTAATAATACTCGCTCTGATCAAAGTTATTTTGTTCTTGAAGAACAAAGCAAGCTCTTCACATTTAACTGCTGAGGATGGAGGTGGGGCAGGGACAGTGTTTAGCAGCTGGTCAATGGTGGAGAAAAGAACTCTGGAATTTCTGGCATTTTCTGTAATAATGTTGGAGAAATATTCTCTCCTTGCTAGACGGATGGTTTTGTTATAGGTGGTTAGTGTATCTTTGTAGATATTGTAGTGGATAGTGATCTTTGTTTTCCTCCATTTTCTCTCTGCTGCACGGCATTTTCTTTTCGTTTCACTAACATTTTTATTTCTCAGCCATGGGGAGGTTCTGCTTGTGCACTTCTTTTTGGTTTTCAGTGGTGCAACAGAGTCTAACACAGATAATAGTGCATCATTGAGGTTCTCTACCATTTCATTCAGAGAGCAATCATGGTTAGTCGGCTCATATAGAGCAAATTGTTCAGAAAATGTCATCATAGCTGTATCGTCTAAATATCTTCTATGGACTAAGAATTCTTGCTATTTGATGTAATAATAAAGTATTTCACAAGTATTTTTTTTATGTAATAATAAAGTATTTCACAATAACTATATCCACATGTCCTAGACATTGTAATAATCATCAAAGGCATTTTACTAACTTAAATTTGGACAAATCCAGTCCAATAAAACAAAGAGATGAGCTTGAAGGAAAGTTTGCAAGTTGTGTAAGTTCATTACCAGATGGCCTGAGATACAAGTACATCATCCAAAGGCACTGTGAGGAAAAACAATAGGACCCATTGACTATGTAAAAGTGATCTTAAAAAAAATGTACAAGACAACATGTTAAGGACTGCTGAAAGAAACTGTTGTAATTTTGCTACTGTGGGTTTACAGGGTTAATAGATAAGTCACCCCACACCAGTGCTACGGTACATCACCTCCACTATCGCCAAAACATGCCTAATATATTTCAATGACGGACAGGTGCCATGATAATGAGATAATCATTGTTATTTACTTTACCTGTCAGTGGTCATGATGTTATGGATGACTGGTGCATACAGACGTCCACTAGAGTTATTGCTAGTATCGCTACAAGTTCACATTAAATATGTTTTCCTTTTGTCCAGGACCACACCTGTCCAGCCTACTTGCCAATGCACCTGTCTATGTGTTGGTCTGCCTGCCTGTTGCCTGCCATACCCCACTGCTCTTCACTCTCTCACTCACTCTCTCTCTCTCTCTCTCTCTCTCTCTCTCTCTCTCTCTCTCTCTCTCTCTCTCTCTCACTCACTCACTCACTCACCCACTCACTATTGGAATATAGGCCTATAGTTATTGCAACAAAAATAGGTAGGCTTATTAGTATCTAATTCAAATGTCTTACTAGTACAACCGAATTAGATACAAGTTACTATTCTAAGAGTTGTAACAAAAAATAGGAACTAGTATCAAAAACAAGTAGGCAACACGTTGAGGATTAAAGATGAAAACGGATTGCCATATCATATGCAATAGCTGGCTAAAGTTTTAGAACAGCCCATCCGCGTGCTCGTGTGCATCAACTGTACAAATTCGGATGTTTTTTATAAGCCAATTGCAAATGCCAGCAGTGTTGGAAATACGCGGATTGGACCAGGGACCCTCGAATGATCCGCTTGGAATTTGGATGAACTGTCTGTGCACTGTTCACGCTATGAGACACTATGCAGAAATGTTAGTGAGAGACCGTTCTCATAGAATAGCGAGGCAAATCTTTTTGAATATTTCTTGTATATTTGTGTGTACTTTAGAGTCAACGGCGTTGTGAGAGGTGCTAATATTGTTCTGCATGTATAGCCCAAATTACAGCATTTGTATTTGTTGAAATGGTACAATATTGGCTTTTTTTCTTTTAGAACACGAATGGAGTCTTGATTGTAACGGATAGCTTGAAGATTATTTTTCATTAGGCTCTATTTTACTATTTTTACTATCTTTTTAAAAGAAGAAAGTATTGAGTTAAAAAATATCCCATCAAAATGTCGCGTCTCATTAATTGATGGATACATCAGATCACGCCATTTCATCTGATATAGGTGATCGTGCAGTCTGATATAGGTGAGACGTGCAGCTGCATCTGAAATATCTTGACTGACCTGCTGAGGACTGGTACGTTACCTCAGACCTGATCCAGTACGAGTAAGGATGGGTCTCGGGAAACATTTGAAAGACCCAGACTCCACAAACAATGACAAGCAAGGAGGTGGTAATGTCTTCACCTGGGAGGAGATACAGAGGCATACGAACAAGAATGATCAGTGGCTCGTCATTGACAGGAAAGTGTACAACATCACCAACTGGACCAAGAGGCATCCCGGCGGAATAAGGGTCATCAGTCACTATGCAGGACAGGATGCCACAGTAAATATGCTTCTTGATATTTGCAATGTTTTCCTGCTTTATGTTGTGACCTGACATAGTTGTTGGCATACAAGGTTAGAAAACAAATCTTCCATAAAACTCTTGTCCTGGTTGCACTCTTTGTAAAGATCAGTCTTTTTAGTCTGCAAATCTGTTTAGACTCATTTCAAAGCCATAGTATTTTAAACAGGATTAACCTGTGTTTTAATATATATCCCTGTTCTCTAGGAAGCATTCACGGCTTTTCATCCTGATTCAACCTTTGTGAGAAAATTTCTGAAGCCCTTGTTGGTTGGTGAGCTGTCAGCATCTGAACCCTGTCATGATCACGACAAGAGTGTGAGTCCCTGCAATGAAATACTGTAGATTCTGTACTGTATTAAACATGTGAAATTGCCCATGATTTATATCTTTAATTCTTTCTTTCTGTCATCTGTTCCTCTCCCTCCTTACCCACTTCTTAACCCCAATCTTGTTTCCTCGATCCTCACTCAAACACTTGTTTTCTTTCTTTTATTCTATGCAGGCAACTATTGTTCAGGACTTCCGTAACTTGCGTGACCATGCAGAGAAAGAGGGGCTGTTTCAAGCCAAGCCTCTTTTTTTCTGTCTCCACCTGGGGCACATATTGCTACTGGAAGTCCTGGCTTTGCTGCTTCTGTGGACCTGCGAAACCAACTGGACTTCAACACTGCTTTGCTGTGTCATTCTGGCCACGTCCCAGGTAAAATGTCTCTATTATAGTAAGTCAGTACTATAACCACAAGCCATGCTGTTAATTGATTATTTTCAGTCCCAAGCTGGATGGTTGCAGCATGATTTTGGCCACCTGTCTGTCTTCAAGAAGTCCAGATGGAATCATTTACTTCAAAAATTTACCATTGGTCACATAAAGGTAGTGAACAATGACACATTTCTTCTAATTTATGTCATGCATAAATGTTTTTTTTTATTCACCATTACCCATTAGTATTGCGTCCTCTAGCAGAGAAAATCTAGTGAACAAAACAATTGTGTTCAAAGGGAGCTTCTGCCTGCTGGTGGAACCATCGTCACTTCCAGCATCATGCCAAGCCCAATGTGATCCGTAAGGACCCTGACATCAACATGCTCCATATGTTCGTATTGGGAGACACACAGCCAGTGGAGGCAAGTATGTGATGTAATAGATTTAATAAATCTAGGAGTCAGGTGGCTGAGCGGTGAGGGAATCGGGCTAGTAATCAGAAGGTTGCTGGTTCGATCCCCGGCTCTGTCAAATGATGTTGTGTCCTTGGGCAAGGCACTTCACCCTACTTTCCTCGGTGGGAATGTCCCTGTACTTACTGTAAGTCGCTCTGGATAAGAGCGTCTGCTAAATGACTAAATGTAATAAATAGGAAAAAATGTATCCCATAATACTTGGGCAGTAGAAAACGTGACCATCTGATTCTCCTTCCACTTTAGTATGGAATAAAGAAGCTCAAGTACTTGCCTTACAACCACCAACACAAATACTTCTTTTTCGGTAACCTTCTTATGTTGATGCTGTATGATTATTTTAGTGTCAAAGATGATCAATTTAAAAAATATCAACATTCAATTGTTTTCTCTTTCTCTCAGTTGGCCCCCCTCTGCTTATTCCAGTGTTTTTCCACATTCAGAACCTAAAAACTATGTTTTCACATCGGCTCTGGGAGGTGAGATTTAATGGCAACTGATGGGGATCATCATTTTATCATAGTTAATAACTGATTTCTTATAAAAATGTATGTCTCACCTGCTCTTCTATCAAGGACGTAGCCTGGTGGATAACCTTTCAAATTCGCTACTTCCTATGCTATGTTCCCTTCTTTGGTTTTCTTGGTTCAGTCCTTCTATTAAGCGGTGTCAGGTAAAGAATAATCTGAGATGTTCCTCATAGAATATTTAATACAGAACATTTAATATAAGAAATAATTGCGATGCAGTGATGGCCACATGCTTGATGTATGCAGGTTTCTGGAGAGCCACTGGTTTGTATGGGTGACACAGATGAGCCACATTTCAAAGGACATTGAATATGACAACCATCAAGACTGGCTGACCATGCAGGTACCATTGTCAGTGAACCCCACATGTATCAGTCTAGGTACATAACTGTGCATGTACATAATGTGTGCATTTCTCTTTCTGGTGTAGTTGAATTCCACCTGCAATATTGAGCAGTCAGCCTTCAATGACTGGTTCAGTGGGCACCTTAACTTTCAGGTTGAACACCAGTAAGTGAAATGTTGTACAAATTTCCATACCAATATCAAAACTTTGCTTGAAATTAACCTTATTATGATACAGCTTGTCATGTGGATCAAACATCGTGCCCTAGGTCATATGTTGCTAATAATGTCAAATAAATAATCTTTAACCAGGTTTTGTTTATCTGGGAACCTCATACTGTAGTTATATTTAAAAACTATAGTGTGAAATGGGTGCACATTTTGGATGTCATGTGTGGTCTTACTTTGTCTTTCTCTCTTAGCCTGTTCCCCACCATGCCCCGTCACAACTTCCATCGGATTGCTCCAATGGTGCGTGCTTTGTGTAAGAAACATGGCCTTTCCTACGAGGTCAAGACATTGGGACAAGGTTTCGCGGATGTTGTGAGGTAACAGTTTTACTTTTAACATACAGTACTTATTAGATACAGTATGCTTTAACAATACATGCACAATGCGTGTTGGTCCCTTGGACTCTAATAAAACTGACCTTCTGCCCTCCCAGATCACTGAAGAAGTCTGGGAACCTCTGGCTTGATGCTTATCTACATAAATGATGAGGAAATAACCATCTGACAGACTTGAGTTGGTCACCAAAAAGTGCATTTTGTCATTCACTTGATACAGTTGATATTCTTATGCACATAAATGTGCTGTATTTTGTCCCAATATTGACAGGGTGTTGCCTTAACTTGTATCTGTGAACTATTAACAGTTACAGTATGTGTGTAATTTTGGAGATGGCAATTTTTCTGTTAGAAAATGTACTTTTGAACAGTGGTCAAAGTGCAACCAATAACATAATCCACAACATGTTATTTAGCAGAAATCGGGGAACTCCCTCTGTGTGGTTCTATGCTTCGCCTAACTTGTAGGTCTAATTGTGGGGTGGGTTCTTTCTTTTGCAAAATCGAGCCCTGGATCTACATTTTGTCATTTAGCAGACGCTCTTCTCCAGAGCGACTTACAGTAAGTACAGGGACATTCTCTCAGAGGCAAGTAGGGTGAAGTGACTTGCCCAAGGACACAACGTCATTTGGCATGACCGGGAATCGAACTAGCAACCTTCAGATTACTAGCCCGCTTCCCTCACCGCTCAGCCACCTGACGCCCCTGGCGTGGTTTTTGTACATGATATACATTTTTCTGTGCAAATGACTGAAAAAAAGATATAAAACCCATGAACATTAATACACATAAATGTACTGCTGTATGCTCTTCAAATGTGCTATTCACAGTATAACTTTTTAAGTAGCCTACACCATCATCTATTTCACCCTCTACATGAGTGTTACATTAATGAATGCCAGAGCAGTGCACGGTCTCCGAAACCTTATGCTGGGTACACACTAAAATATTTTTGTAATCTTTTTAAGATTTTCAAAATGTGAGAGACCACAAACACGAGGACCAAAAACCCTAGACTTAACCGTTTTGCTCCCCCCACACACATCAGGATTTCTGAATATTTACGATTCGCGATCGGGGCGGCTCCGACGGTCACTCTTAACACATCTCACACCAAGGGAACATCTGATAAGATAATCTGTAGAACCATCAAGATAATCGGGACATTGTCGGAAGGTGGGAAATCGTCCCGATTATCCTGTGGTGTGTCCCAGCATTAGCCAACGTCTATATTGAGCTTCAGTACTGTGTACACCCTGTGGTTGATTCACAGTCCACCATAGCAATCCATCTTTCATGAATCATAATTTGTGACATATCTTAGTATGATGAACACTGGTCCTTTAAGATGACTTCTTGGGTTGTGTACTGTACTTGGACAGAAAACATACCTGCCTGCCTGCCTAACTTCCTCTGCAATGGTGGTCTTTATCCGTTGGCTAATGACATCCACCACTTTATTGATTGTGTCTATTGACAGCAGGGTAATTAGAGGTCATCTGGCCTTTGCACCAGATTCATGCTGCTTCTTACTATTGTCTATGAAACTGTATACATGCTGTTGGAGGCAAACATCATATTTGCTAAAGAATACAATCAATTCTAGGACATTGCCATGATTAACAGCAGCGTTTTCCAAGCTATAAGAAGCCTATATTTTATCTCTCCTGTAGCTAACTTTAATGACGTCCATTGACCTCATGTTTCCTCTTTGGCTCACTATGTAATGACATTTGGTTTCTGGTGTGGAAGGAAAAAAGAACCACTCAGTGTCTTTCTCGTTTGTATCAGCACACAGTGTGGCGATAATCAGAAATCTCCGTCCAGCCTTGTGGGTGGGGAGGCTGGAACACCAGGTGCTGGAACACTTGGTCCACCTTTCCTGAGAACCACTTTAGTGGTTACACAGAACAATAGTTGTATACCGAATCTGATACACGGTGATCATAGCAGACACAAAGTCTATGTCTGTCATCTTCAAGTTCCATTAGTCCATCATAGTTCATTGAGTCAATAGGATTTTTACCTGACCTTTCATGCCTCATTTTCTGAAAGGTGGCCTAACCAAAGGTGCAAATGCCAAATAGAAAAAGATTGTTTTTTTTTCACAGTAAGTTAACTGTTTGTGGTTGGGTCCATCTTTGCTGTTGAAAACCTTTGGTATTGGAAGTTTGTTGTTTGTTGAGGATGACAAAAAACATATCTATATCCTGCGAATGAGGGAAGGCAAAGTAACTCAAACCATCAACACATGTCTTGCTTGTGGTTCAAGGGTCTGCAGCTGAGCTGTTGTTGCCAAGCTGTTGTGATCATAAGCTAACGTTATGCTAGTCATGATACTTTGCCAGACCATGGTATAAAGATGCTTAACTAACAGCATTGATAAAATATATGGTGGGCTATTACCAATAACAACTTTAGTTAATAACATGACTTGATCTTGATTGGACGAATGTCATTCCACTTGGCTGCAGTGGACTCAGTTCTCAATTGTGAACAGTCACACACCACCACCAAGTGGCTCCACTGGAACGGGCCGCGTAGGAAACATGGCCTTTCCTGGGAGGTCTAGACATTGGGAGAGGATTTTGTGGATGTTGTGAGGTAAAAGTTGACACTGATATAATATTACACAGGTTGCTACGTGCACAATAAATGTTGGTTCTTTGGACTCACACATAACTGGCATTATGCTCTCTGCTCTGTTTTGCCTGTGTAGTGGGATTATTTCTGTCTGTTAAAAGAGAACTCATTATCAAGTAGATTGTTTGTGAAAAAAATATTTTGAAATGTTACCTGTTCTAACTATAATTTGAAAAAAGCACTGAAGTTATGTCCTGCAGGAGGATTTTTGTCATCGTCTCTGTTTAAACTGTTCCAAGAATTGCTTTTTAATAAAACAGGAAGACAGAAAGGTACTATTTTCGAAAAGCAAGTATAAGAACAGTATTCATTGGTATTTTGCAAGTATATTTATTTTTTATTACGACCATTCAAACTCGATCCCTTATCTGTATTTACACAACTATGTAAACTAATTTTACATATAAATGAAAAAGACATTGGATATAACATTTATATTTTTCCAATACTGGAGTAATCATTTATTTTCTGGTTTTGTCTTAGAATTAATGAGTTTCAAACATTTATCACAAGGACAATACAGTAATATTGGTAATATGCTCTTACGGACAATTGCATTATACAAAAACTTTTATAGTATAGCCTACAGACAGTACATGCAAAGCACTGTTGTCACATTAGTGTGATTACACTGAAATATGCATATGTTTATCAGGGTTTACTAATACATATGTGTATGACATATTTGTAATTACAAAGAACATTTAATTTTGTAAATGCTTTAATCGGATTATAAAAACAAACAAAAAAATGTTGATGCAATAAACAACATTATTCATGTGCGAGGGTATGGTTGCACTTCTAGAGGGACTGTACACATTCTGTAGCATTATGAAACGGATTCATTACATATCTAAAAGAGTATTTCATAGAGTCTGGCACAGAGAATCAGATTGTTAGGCTGTTCAGGGTAAGTAAACAAGCTATCAGGTAAACAACTGTGATGAAGACATTATTGAGTGATCATACCCCTGCATGCAAGCACACATACACAGTATATACACACAATGCACTAATGAGTTCTCCAATTAAAAGACTTCTCATTCATATAGTGCACACCCCCATATTGTACACATATCCAAATGCATTGTCAGACAAAATAACCAAAAGCAACAGTTCAGAGAACAACTGAACAAGAAATTACATTTAGTCATTTAGCAGACGGTCTTATCCAAGAAATAAAAATACATATGGATTTGAAATATAAATAAATATACAATTAAAAATGCATATTACAACCTTTGAGGATAAGCCAACATTATCTTTAGATTTTCAGACATAAAGTTGCTGCTGCACTACGAGGAGGAGGGGGTGTTTCTGGATAGGCTGCTCTGGTTGGATGGTGAACAGCTATGAAGGACCGTGATTGGTTGAACGTGAGAGCAAGGACGTTCATTCCTTGCTGGATGACCCAACCTTATTTTTTCTCTGTTTCATGATCTGTTCCAGCTCTGTTTCTCCACCAGTCTTCTGTAAATGGAAATTCAATTTTGATCAGAATTATATTCTATTTAAACAACTCGAGGAGAACACAACCTTTTCCCCCATTGATGCTGTCATGTTTTCAGCTGGGCGTGTGTGTGTATGACTCACCTCTAGCTGAGCTTTCTGCACAGTGACCTGGCTGTAAACACGAGGCCCCTCGTCTGCACACACAGCCTTCAGCTCCTCCTTATTGAGAGAGAAGAGCTGAGCCCCTGTTAGGATGCCCAGACACTCCACAGTCCTACAGAACCACAGACAAACACAGAGACACATTGTAGATTCTTGAAACTACTCAAATAACAACACAGTCTGCACAGAAACACATACGCAGTGATGTGAGAATCAGAGTGACTCACGGTTTGGAAAACCCTTTGGAGTTGAGCCAGACGGTGACTTGTTGGGGATTGGAGTCAAAGGTTAGTGGCACAGTGCTGCCAGAGGGTCGCTCAACACGGAACTTACGGCCCGGAGGCTGAGTCTTGTCAGCGGTGATCATCTTCAGAAGCTCATCATTGACCTCATCCATGGGGTTATTCCAAGATGCTACAAAGCGATTCGGAGACGACAGATTGTTACCGAAGGCTGTGATAGGAGCCGGCTAGATGACAACAAAATCTGTTCACATGCACACCTTTCTGTGCTGTGCTTGTCTTAGTTAACATGAACATAAAACTCTTGGAATCGAATGTGTGACGTGCACTGATGAAATGAAGGCCGAGGTGCAGCTCGTGTCACTCACGGTGGTTTTGGCGGGCCGTGTCAAAGCTCTCCCCATGACCCAGGGAACTGGAGGGATGTCCAGGCTAGGGACACACACACACATTTATACACACGCAGGTCAACATGTGCATGCATGCACACAGGAACAAACGTAAGAAATAGGCAGGGAAGGAGAAAATGGACTATATGCCATATTCCATATCTTTAAAGACAGAGTGTGTGTGAAGGTACGTGACTGTCTCTGGCTGTGTGGTCAGAGGATCACCTGGCTGTAGAGAGGCTCCGTCATGGCGTGTGGTTCCTCGAGCTTGACCACGTCCAGCATGTTGTACGGTACATATCCTGCCTGACCGCTGCGGTTCCTCAGCTTCCACCACTGCTTGTCATCCTCGATCACCTGCAAAATGCCCCACGTAACGCCCAGGTCAGGTCTTCATCAAAGGTAATCAGCAAACGCATGCTAGTGATCCCTTGGTACAGATTCCTGTGCCTTCTGTGTGGAAATCATCAGAGTTCCTCCCCCCCCCCCCCCCCCCCCCCCCCCCCACCACCACGCTGGCCCTGCTATACCTCACATGGGAGTCAGGTGGCTGAGCGGTTAGGGAATCGGGCTAGTAATCAGAAGGTTGCTGGTTCGATTCCCCGGCCATGCAAAAATGACGGTGTGTCCTTGGGCAAGGCACTTCACCCTACTTGCCTCGGGGGGAATGTCCCTGTACTTACTGTAAGTCGCTCTGGATAAGAGCGTCTGCTAAATGACTAAATGTACCTCTAGAACCTCGTCCTGCAGTACCGACAGCTCGTTGGCGTTGCGGGCCACAAAGTGATAGCGTATCTTGGCGTATTTTCGAGAGGAGGCCAGACCGTTGTAAGACCTGTTTGAGGAAGGGAGGGTTACAAATGCTAAGGGAGGACATTTGTTATCAGCAAGCAGTGGTTGAAATAAACAATGCCATTCCCACTCACCCATTGGATGAGCTGGACGACTGAGTCCCATAGAACTAACAGAGAAAAGACACAAAGGCCATGTTACAAACCATGACGATGCTACAGCCAATGAGAAACGAGTCGAGAAACTAGAAGCCGTGTCTCCTGCCTCGCACCTCCTCTGAGGGTTTCCTGTAGCTGGGACCGGTGGGGGACATGGGGGGTCCTAAACACTCTGTCTCCCATGGCGATGTCCTGAACATCTCCGCTGGGGGCTCCCAGCCATTTCGAAACTTAGGGTAGTAAGGAGGGGCACACTGTTCCCTGGGCCAGTCCGCCCTGCACAGAGACATAGACCATATGACCTAGGCACATCCCTAAACAGACAATGCATTGACCATTCATACACAAAAGCCCTGAAGGTCCTGCATGTCCTTCTGGGCGAGACCCAATTCATACCCACACAGTCACAAAACATTTGACAGTATAACACCCGGGACCATGCGCTACCTGGGTCTGGTCCAGCCATCTCCGAGCAGCTCAAAGATGGTCATCTCTTTAGGGGAGAGGTGTCCCCTGAGGAAATCCACAGTGTCTTTGGAGAGGTGAGGGGAGATGATGGAGCGAGGCAGCTCAGGACTACCGCAGCTCTGGAGCACCTGCAGGTCACAAGCACGCACAGCATTTAAGAGTTACGGAAGATACATCGGTCGGATATTCGAATGCCAGGCCGGTTTTTAGAATGGACACTGAACAGATAGTTTTGTTTCCTCTCTGGGAAAACATCTGGGAGAGACCTACACCAGTAACAACAAGATACCTAAGATAGGGGGTCAGATGGCTGAGCGGTTAGGGAATTGGGCTGGTAATCTGAAGGTTGCTGGTTCGATTCCCCGGCTGTGCAAAATGACGTTGTGTCCTTGGGCAAGGCACTTCACCCTACTTGCCTCTGGGAGAATTTCCCTGTAGGCTACTTACTGTAAGTCGCTCTGGATAAGAGCGTCTGCTAAATGACTAAAATGTAAATGTAAGATACCAAAGAAATACCACAACAGAGGATATTAATGAAACTCACACCCAGACGGTGTTGTGATCAAGTTTGAGTTACATAAACTTACGACGAGCATTTAAGATTCCATCCCACTTCCTCCCATCCTTGCCGCCTAACTAAATGGCACCTTCTGGGGAACATTTCCAGTCACAGTGCTCAGTGTTGTGGTGATGACTTGCTATCAGCCCATGGCCAGCCTGTGGTAGGCAATTTTCTATCATCATTGTGTAAGTTTGGCTGCACCTGCAGTGGAGCTGAAAACCCACATAGCTCCGGTCTGGTTAGTGCTGAAAGCATTGTGATGACTGTGGGTGCGGTACATCATGCAAAACAATAGAGGGCATGTAGGCTATATGACGTCTGATCGGTTCTCATTCTATCAACTTCTTTTGTTGTTGATTGTTGAATGAGGAATGAAAGTATTGCAGTACCATACGCACTTTGTAAAAGGGTTAAGTCAACAAAATGATTCCCTTTTCACATTAGATGTTGTATTGCCTAACACAAACTTACCCTTTTGTAAAAAAAAAAAAAATGGACATAATTTCTAGAATCGTCATTCATTCTCATGACAATAGAAATTGTCCGTTTAGGCCGCGGGACCCAGAATATGCCTCAGTTTAATACATGGGATGTTTGAGGTCAAACACTTTGGCTGCAATGCAACATGTATGGGCCTGGTGGTGACTCACCAGCTCCAGGGGACCAAAGAGAAAGTGAACCAGCTCAGATGCACTTGGATTCTGGATGTGCTTCTTCAGTTTGGCCTGCAGAGGGAGGAAATCCAAACTAGTGTCAGAGCCAGTTCACAAGGCCCAACAGTCCACTGGGCAAGCAGCGGCATAGGGGGAACTCACCAGCAGGTTGAAGGCCAGCTTCAGTTTCTGTAGGCTATCGATGAACTCGGCCTCAGAGGGGGGCTTAGCCCTCAGGGTCAGCATGCCCTCTGTCAACAAGGAGGTCAGAGCAACAGCAATCACCACACACAGCCTCCAGAGTTACACCTCCACACACACAGCCTCCAGAGTTACACCTCCACACACTCAGCCCAGTGGGACACAATCAACCCAGTGGGAAACAGTCAGCCCAGTGGGACACAGTCTTGCACGTTTTGCGCCAAACACAAACATCCAGAAGCCTTATTCATTCAACAATCATCTGCACACATGCCAAGATGGAAAAGCGTTTAACCCTGGGGCCTGAAAGAGGATAGGTCCAAACCAAGGCAGAAACAGACAGTGGACAATAACGACTGTATTGTTCCACCACATAGAGAAGAAAGGGAGACAGACCTGCTGGTCCTTTCTTCTTATTCTTCTTACTCTTGTTGCGCTGGTTTAGCTGAGAGAACGCCTCTGCGGCTTTCTGCAGCCGCGCCACAAAGATCTCGATGTCGTCCAGGGCACTGTTGAGGATTTGCTGTTGAGGAGAGGGGGCCGAACGCAAACACAATATGGGCAACAAGCGGGAAAACCGAGAGAGAGAGAGAGAAAAAGAGACAAGCTGAGCAGCACCGATTCGGATGCACGGTGAAACCAAATAATGACGAATCGCCGAAATGGTGACAACTCACCACGTCCTTCTCAATGCGCTGAGCCAGCTTGTCATGTGACTCGGCGTCCTGCTGTGCTGAGCCTCGCCTCTCCACATCTGGGTACACAGAGCCAGCCTCAGCGGTTAACAGCTACGTAACGTGCGTTAGTCATGTTTAATAGAACCTGCGCGTTGCAACATTTGCATGTGTGCCTGTATTTAGGGGTCTTTCGGCCAGCATGTGTGCCTGGTGGATGCGCTCACCCTGCATGTTCATGGCAGCCGCTCGCCCCTTCCCCCCAGGGGGCGGGCCCTTGGGGACCGAGGGAGGGATGATAGTTTCTCGATGCCGTTTCATTTTTTCCTGGTTCATCCTGGGGGGGGGGGGGGGGGGGGGGGAGCAGCATCATATATAATTTCAACTGTATAACTGGGAGTGTGTGCACACATAAAGTAGGCAGGTCACTGTGGGAATAACGGTACTCACTTCAATGTCTGTGGACGCATTTTCTTCCCGTGCTTGTTGTCACCCAGAGCACTGTCTATGTCCGCATGAACCATCTCAGCCTGGGACGACAGAAGAAGCATTTAACACCTTCAGACAGCGAATGCCCTCCAGCGTGTCCATCTGCTCCAGGGACCCACCACCAAAGGGACTCACCTCGACCTCGTCGCAGTGGAAGAAGTGGATGTCAGGCCTGTGCTGCTCGCTGTCCTGACATAACAGCAGCAGCACGGAGGGATAGCGCGTCTGATACAACACGGTCTGACTGTGGTGAATGGTCGGGAGAGGGAAATTTTCCAACTCTTCCTAAAGAGGTAGAAAGCGGGGGCAGGAGAGCGATTGAGAGCAAAAAAGAGAGAAAAAGGACGAAGAAAGAAACAGAGAGAGAGAGAAGGTAGAACAAGGTCATGAAAGATAGAGTAATTGTACCCTTAAAGGCTAAAGGTCTAAATCTAATGCATTGGTTATAAAAACAAAGGCATTATCACAGTGTGCTGTTGGATATTATCACATTGCAATAAACCTCTATACAATCCACCTTCTTAACCTTTTGAATTGAGGTTGTATAGTGTATGTTGGAATGCAAACCTTGCAATGGCCTTTGGACCTCTGGGGTCTGAACTAGCTGTTGTCAAATGTTTGAATGGATAACCGTGCAAGTTATTCACCATCTAGTCATTTACCAGTGAGTAAGTCAGATGGGAGGGCTTTCTGAACTATCAAGAGGAATACAGCACTGGGTTCTTTATTCAAGGTTAGTAGTTGACATAGACGAGATCAAGTCATGAAGAAGCAAGGAGTAGAAAGCAGATTCAGCCTTACCTGTGTGTCACAGTCCAGCAAGCGGACAGCCTTGTCGCTGACCTGTAGCAACATTTCCTGGGTCCAGATCTTGTCTTTAGAGTCCAGGAGGGCCAGCTTTTTGATGGCGTCATCCACTGTGGCGATGGATTCCGCCTTGTCCATCATGAAGGTGGAGAGATGCTGAGAGGGGAGAGAGATGCTGAAGGGGATGGAGCATGGAGGCAGATGTACTGGTTGACACTGCATTGGTAAAACCGGGTCCCTGGGAGGCACTGAAGGCACTTAACATACAAAAGGTGCTTGTGTATATGGCTGTGTCTCTGTGTGTGTGTGTGTTCCCAGAACATTTCTATTATCTATTATTACCTGATTAGTAACAACCCTTTCACTGAAGTCTGAACATCAAGTGTGCACAGCACTAAGTTCAACCCTGCAGAGCAAAGACTTCTCTCCCTGACTCAAATCTCCCAGCCCTGGACTTCAATATATCCATGGTAATATGATCACCCGGCATCATGGCTTCTTTTTTTTTGTTTACTACACAGGCTATCTGGAGACAATTAAACATTAACCTGACCACCAACCTTTGTGTTCATGGATGCGTACTTGCATTAAACAAGTCCAAGACAGTCTAAACTTGAAATGGTAAAAGATACATGAAAGATATTCTAGCTACTATAATCTAAGTGTTTCACTTGTATTCCGTACATCATGATAGAGGAGAGAACTTAAGAGCCTTACCTCCACATGGTATTGGGACGTCTCCTGCATGATAACATTAGAGTTGGAGTATTTCTTACGCTGCTCTGTGTGGTCAAGAAGAGATAAATCTATGAGCAGCAGTTTAAACAAATGACATCCATGACATCATTTCCACAGTCCCCAAAAAAAGCATGTACAGTACGTACTACAGATTCGGAGTCCGTCCTCCAGTGCTCAGGAGAACAGATATATGAGATTAACTTGGTATGACATTATATGAACAGGAGCAGCCAAGGGCAATAAGGAAGTGATCCGAACTGCTCATGTGCACATGTCCAAGGACAGACGTGTGTGGATGCATGCACACACACACACACATACACACAGCTAGGTGTACATACACACTCAGAGAAGAAAAAACACCACACATCACTAGTCAAATGGGCATCCACTGTAACCCTAAGCAACTACAACTAATGGTCCTAAAACGGAGGTGCAGTTGGTACTTTAGAAAAGCTCTTTTGGAGGTTTGGAATGGTTTGTTAGATCTGTATCGCTAGATAGACTTCTACTGCCAACATTTTACTAATACCTTTTTCAAACTGTCCAAATCAAACATGGACATTCACCTTCCTTCAGTTGGTCCAACTTAAGAATCATTGATGTAATGTCAGTTTGAAAAAAAGAGGAGTATGACATCATGGCTAGGCTGAAGGCAGAGATCCAGTCAGTGCACTCCCCACAAAATGACATAAGGATCAAAGGTCACTTTTTATGAACATTCACTTCCTCATGCACTTTCTGATTGGTGCACCAGTATGTCAAAGGATCATTGTTTACTTTAATGGAGACTTTAAACTAAGGTGAAAGTTTCAATGATAAGCTTTGCTGGGTCAACCGTTAGGGTAGAGGAGGAGAAACAGCAACCGAAACTATGGATTTCTTTAAGTTTCCATAGCAATGGTTTCCATAGCCCTTCATGTTTTATTCTGTTAAATAAATCTGTTGCTAATAGCATCTGATAAATGTATGAAATTTAAATGTATGCCGTTACACTCAAAGAAACATTCTCATTTTGTAAATGAGCAACAGCATCAGTAATGATTACTACCGTCATAGTTGAATACTACGCAATTGAGATACAAGAAATTGAGATTCATTAAAAATAAAATTACTAAAATATACATGCATTAAAAAATTTCTTTGGTTACACCTACATACTACTGTATGCGATTGTAGGAGCTTCACTCTACCTTTCTCTCACTGCAACAGCTTAAGCTGAGGTAATTGCTTTTATATCGCCCCAATGTTAAAAGCGTGTGCCAGTGCTTGTGTGGCTCATTGACCTATTCTCCAGGTCTCCATGGTCTGCAGGTAACAATTACGGGTAAACGAGAACTTGTTCCTATCAATTCTACGGCCAGATCTCATATCACAGCTCTGGGTTCTCTCCCCATACCAACTGGATCAACATTTTTGTAGCACGCTCTGCTTCTCTTTCTGCCTCTGGTAAATAGGGGACTTTACAAAAGAGTAAAGTAAAGTAATTGAAAATAAATCATTTTTCACAAAATGTAACAAATTCTACTAATGCCTTATGAGATAACAAAGCGTTATAAAAAATAAAAAATAAACCTGACCATGCCAGTCTTCTCATTTAGTTTTCACTATGACATCTAAGGACCCTAAGACTTGAGGAGATACATTAAGTTAAACCTGTAAGTTTTACAGGATGCAAAATAGATTCCCCATCTATACCTGAGAGCAACCTATTTTAGTTGTGTGCCCATTCTCACTCCCAGAATGACACAGGAAACATGCAGATACTTTCCTGTTTCCTCAATTTCCTCTCTCTCTTTCGCTCTGCCATTCTCTATCTCTCTACCCCCCTGCTCCCTCTGTCTTGCTAGTCCTGCTTGGCTCCCTGCAGGTGAAACACAAGCACAGGTGTCTTTGTGAAAGTCGAGCTCGCTCCATGTCTTATTAATGAATGACATTTATGCCAATCAATTCACAGCGCTGTGACAGCTTGCAATGAGAGCCACTTAGCAGGCAGATGGGCAGATCCACAGACGTCTTCTGAGGCTGGGGACAATAATAAACATGGCTGGCTGGCAGAACATCAGTATCCGGATCGTTAGGAGTATTTTAAGTGGCCTGACAACAACTGCCAATTTAACAATGTCCCAGAGACTCTCAAAACACACAGAGTACGTTCTCTCTACACTTTAAATAGCCACTGCGTACTTTGTAGAAAATGTTGTAGGTCTAAAAAAAAATTACTAAGTTCCAACAGTGATACAATCTTGTCATTTATGTCTTCAGATTTCCCACACGCAAGGAATCAGATCACACGAGTGTTTAAACATTAACCGATTTTTGGCAAGCTTATGTTGCATGACTGTTGGGGCTCATTGTGTTGTCCAAAAGAGAAACCTCTACTGTTTGGCTTGGCTGTACAGCAATCAGCTGGACTGTACGGTATGCCTGAAAGAAGTGCAGCTGAATCCATGCAGATTTTTATCCAACAAAATTCTGAGCTTAATATCAGCATGAGGGATCCAAACATTTCAGTTTGATCTCAAAGGTGTTTACACTGGCCATGATTAACATAACAGATGGCATTAGATTACAAAGACAGAATGTACAAGGTAGAACAATTAAAAAAGATTACAAACTAAAAGATAATTTAGTAATAGAAAAACGTAAGGCATTACTGGCTTGAACACACATTCAAACAAATAATAAGAAAGCATGATTAAACATTGACAAATACAGAGAGTAGGAAGAGAGAGCAGCATATCATCAGCCAAGCCTCCTATAGACACACTGAGATCCCAGCTAACTTTCAATTAGTTGTAGTACCTGATAAAGACATGCTCCCCCCTTGATACCAAGTGATTTAAGAAGGTCTGTTGGTCGTCCGAAGCCCAGGGCAGCTGGGTTCTTATGTGGCCCCTATGTTTGCACCCCTTCATCCTCTATTCCGCCCTGATGCTCCTGATAACAGAGCAGGTGGGAGGAGGCCCGTTGCAGATTTGCATGACTTGTTTCCTGCCCTAAATCATGAGTGATTGGAAGATTTTTGCATGAGAGACGAAAGCGATATAAGGATGGGAGAGATTGAGACGGAACTTTTCCTGTTTCACCTCTACCCTTTAGATTCAACAGTACTACTGACACAGTATCAAAATAGCTTCAACGAGGAGAGTTCTACTGACACAATACCCCTATAGATTGACCAAGGAGAAACCAATACTGACACAATGTCCTTATAGATTAAACAAGGCATTGAACAGATATCTCTTTCTACCTCCACAGCGAGGTGAGCATGCTGTCCCTGGCCACCTCACAGTGAGACTGTCACAGTGACCATCTGCCACACAGGATAGCAGGAGCCAGGGAACATAGTTTCAGTTCCTCACACATACAGCAAGGCATATCAATACCAAATGAAAGCTGGATCCCAGTGCAATATATTGAATAGCTAGTGTACTGTTCATGCTTAACACAAGACACTATGATAGTATATCACAATACTGGCAGAATAGTAACAGGGAAAATGTTTATAATATAATACATATTATAATACATAAAGTAAACACTTAGGCTATTCTAATTTAAGATGGTTAGGCCAGATTTACATGTCATCCCTGATTTAGGCAAGTTTGTGATTTGTCCAGTCTGGTACAATGGCTCTTTATTCAGTCAAGCTGGAAGGTGGTGCTGGAGGTGACCAGTGAGCTCACGTCTGAAGGGGTGGGGTGGGGCTGTTCCAGACTGACGGGTACCAACCATGCCCCTCGCTCTCCCCTTTTCAATGCCTCTTTCATTCACCTGCAAGACCAGGCTGTCCACACCCTGTTCCAACCACACACTAAAAACAGACACACCCATCCATAGCAGCTAATGTAACATTGTATATTTGGCAACACATGGACATGGGCAAACAAGCATTGCAAGTTTACACGTTTACAAGCATTGACATTGTTTCTATTATCTTCATTCCTCTGGAGCAATAGGGATCAATAGGGACAATGTAGCACACATGCACATCTACAGCTGCATACACACACACACACACTAAAATCATCTGATTACATTTTTGACAAACCCCTAGCATGTTTCTCAACCTAACCCCTCTAGACACCCTGCAACTGGACCAGGAGGCCCTCAGATCTCTCTAGTCCCTTTCCCAGAGAGACCTGTCAAGCCTATCAGATCCAGCAGCTGCCCTGGATGGGGGTAGCTGCTGAAGCGGGACGTTCAGCAGGAGCCCTGGAACCTTGGCCCCCTCTTATCAGCGTGCGAGGGTGGGTTTGGGACAGATGTGGTCGTCCAGTGAAGCCGTGATGGGGCCACCAAACCACAGCGCCAGATAGTCATAACAGGGAGCGAGCTGTATTTCCTTGCACAGTCATTTGCCTAGCAAATTGATGATTGTTATGATTTGCCTTGATTACAATACTGTGTGAGCTTGACTTTTTTCAATGAATGGTGTTGCTGCTTAAGAGTAGTACCAATATTATGTTAAGCAATACATCCGACTAATTTATACCAGGTATCTACAGTCCTGTGACTTATCATTTTTATGAAAGCACTATGAGACCAGGTATGCACAGTGTGCATAATGACAGATAGGCATACATGGGTATAAGGAAAACATGAAACATGAAGACAGGGCCCACGTCATACACACGGACTATAAAACAATTATCTCCTCCCCACAGTTGTAGAACTTACCGTAAAGGGCCTTAGCACTTATCTTGCTGTCCGATCTGGCCACTCCACTGCAGTGAGAAGAAGAGAGGGCATGGTTATGCTGCCTTCCCTTCATATTCGCTTGGACTCCCCTATATGTCAATGTCTCACTGGACTGCAAACACTGCCAGTGCCTAAATCCTAAGCATGCACAGAGCTGAGTGTAAAATGGTAAATGTGTTCGACCGGACAGGAGAAGACAGGATGAGATTAGCCTGAGATTTGGAGCATATGGACAAGTCTGAGAGAGGAAGAGAGAGAGAGGGAGCGGGAGAGGGAGGGAGGGAGGGAGGGAGGGAGGGAGGGAGAGGGATGGAGAGAGAGAGAGAGAGAGAGAGAGAGAGAGAGAGAGAGAGAGAGAGAGAGAGAGAGAGAGAGAGAGAGAGAGAGAGAGAGGGAGAGAAAGAGAGAGGGAGAGAGAGCATGTGGCTTGAAGCACAGGGGGAGATAGAAAGACTGGAGCCAGGAACGTGGGCAAAGCAAACATTCAGCAACAGAGCAGCTCTGTACATGGGGACCCTGACCCACACCTCCTCTCTCACACGGTTAGCTATTTCCTCCCTGTTTCCCAGTGAGTAACCCAAGTGCTGGCTTAGGACCCTGGGTAATTGATGGAAAGGTAAACGTGCAAGGGGTTATGCAGTAAGGTGCACCACTTACTTGGCCTGCCTGGTCTGAGGTCCCAGGATACTCATGTTTTAAGACATGCACCTGTAAGAGAGGTATAAGATGGAAGGAGGCGGGGTTAGAGAGGGAGGGCAGGAGGAGCGACACAGTCTCACAGCACAACAAGACATGATGCATTATTTATTTCAAACTACCTATAGAAGCCAGCAGTGACAAATTAGCCACTGTTTGTTTCACTTTTCCGCCTTACCTAATTATGCATCTCTCCGTACTCTACACGGGCAAATAAGAGCAAATTAAAAGGATAACAGACAAAGTATATTGGTTCTGTACCTTAAGGTAACAAAGATATTCTAGAAGTCGCTCATCTGGTTCAGAGGAGAGTCAGGTGTTGGGCCTGTATTGTTGCTATTTAGCGGGCTGCGGAGGTACAATAGCAAACAGCAGGCTACCATGCACAGGGTAATAAGATCCAGTCTATTGAGTAAGATATGAGAATAGCTCCAATTAATTAAAATGTAAGCTGTTTTATACACAGTCTGGTTAACAATTACGTAATTACTGTGCCTCACGAAAGACATTGTCTGTGACAAACTAAGGGGTAGTAGAGCAGGGCATCGGAATCAGAAGCACGCAGATTAAAAGTCAAGAACTTTCCCAGAGGAAACTCCTACCGGACACTCAAGATATTCCCAGTTTAGGTATGGTATGTGCACTATGGCTCACTATGACGTGTTCAAGCCTCCTACACAAAAATGAAGGATTATGTCGTGAGAGAAAGAGAAAGAGTCTGTTTAAATTATGTTTAAAAGATCCCATGACAGTTGCTAGGATATTAACTGACATGAATGGTCAGTCCTGTCAGATATTGAATGATTGGTATCCTCTGTAGTTTTGGACAAAGTAAATAGAGGGATTCCTGACAAGGGGTTCAGGAATATTGTATGACAGTATATATATATTTTAGAGCAATTACATCTTGTGAATGCACACATTACATATAATGACAAAACAATGTTTCTCATTAAATTATGTTTCACTTGTAATAACCAAAACTGTCAAATTACAGTTTAGGTAGCATCAGGTGAACTGATGATAATAACTCCAAGGATTATGCTTTGTCTATCCATATCCATAACTACATAGTTAAGGCGGCAGGCGTGTGTTGCTTGGGCGACCGCCTTAACTGAAAAGTGCTGCGGGAAACCCTGCATAAATGATATCTAAATGATATCTAAGTTATACATTATATCGATAAGAGGCACATAGCTCCACATGATCTTGTAGGACAGTCATTCAGATAACCAAATCCCATCTGTGGTTCTAAAGCACGGACAGCAACAACAATAATTACAAGGTCGAAGGGGACAGGACAGTTGAATACAGCCAGGCAGCACAAATACGGCATTTCCTCTTTTGGTTCTTATCTCTCCAGCCATTTTCTCCGAACCATTGTCCTGGGCACACCTCCAGGTTTCAAGAGGAAGGTGCAACAGGAGCTGCAAAGGGTGTCATGTGTTGTCGTCCCAGTGGTGGCAATGTGTCCCCTGGACAGTTCTGAACAGGTTTGTTGTTGACTATAAACATGTCATTTGTCCGTCATTCACTGCCACACAATTGTCATGGTGAGATGATTAGTACTACCCTGGAGTCGCACGTGGTTTGCTGAGGTGGATAACAGCCTTGCGTGACTCTCAACCTCATAAACATCTATGGTCACATTAATGTCTGTGGAAAGCTATGTAAGCATCCTTAGTCATGCAGCTATAAGAGTGTAAGCAATCAATATGTAATGATAAGATAATGATTATTATGCAACTTTATTTTCTCTGACCGGTATTCAATATAGACTTTGACCCTTAACCACTGTAATTTTACATTAAAAGTTGTTAAATTAATGTATTTTTGTCAAAATAGAAGTCATAGTAGAGCATCCAAAATAAAGTTATGGTCATTTACAACCAACTAATCACACACACTAATCACAACAATGGGGGAAGATTTCTAAAGATAGACCTAGTTAAAGAATCACATAAATGGTTTTACATTATTAAAAGCACTGTTTGTATATATATTATGTATATTGTGTATATAAGCATACAAATGTACAATAACCAAAGAAAACACACACCAAACACACACGTGGACTGTACACACACCAAACACACATGGACTGTACACACACCAAACACACACATGGACTGTACACACACCAAACACACACATGGACTGTACACACACCAACGCTTTTATTGTACTGTTATTAATACTAATAGTACAGTTTAACTTTAGACTGTAGATAGACAGAAGTATATTTTCAGTATGTAAATGGTAAACCAACGGCCATCTGAACTTAGTCCTGTTTTTATGAATACACATTTTATAATAGATAAAATAAGAGTTATTTGGTTCTGTATCAAATGTAGGCCTACCTCCATTCAGACTGCAATTGTGTATTTGTGTATATAGAATGGAAAGTAACCTATGTTTGTGAATCAGGGCATAATGGCCTGATTGCCTTTACTCGATACTAGGTCACATTTCACTGGTTGGGTCAAAATGTTATTGATTTACTCAGCAGTGGCAGTAATAGTATATTTTAAACAATTAATCATTAATAAAATAATAATAAATGTTAATAAAATGTTTCATGCAATACATTAGAAGGAATATATATTTTAACCCTAACCCTATCCCTAATCCTCAGGATTAGGCAACAAGAATGAAGACCGGAATGTTGACAACAATGTTCTTATTAGACAACATTTAAAGGGACAGTAACCACAACAGTAGTCTAACAGTAGCCCTCCTAGTAGCCCCCCTCCCCCATTACACCTATAATACATGTTTTACCACTTTTTTATTAAATTCCTATATCTTCAAAATCACTGTGCCAACCAACCCCACTCAAATTTAACCCAACTTTGTGATGAAATGATGTTGGTCAGCTACCAACACTCATTACAGACTTTCACATTTTAAATGAAAATGTAAATGATTCCTATGTCTATTAACTACACGTAACACATTTCCAATATATTTATCTGACACCATTTTAGAATACATTTTAGTCCACAGACCACTTTTTTACTTTTGATACTATAAAAGTGAAATGTTTGTGACTTTCAGATGTTTTAACATAGTATATGAGTGCAGGTCAAGAAAGCAAACATTTTGATGTTACAATTTTGTTTCTGTGACTTTCAAAAGAACCAAAAAATGCTGTGTGCCAACCAATCCCTGTTGCCAACCAACTCCGGACACCCATACTGAAACACAATGTCAGTGATGTAATTCCCAAGATAAGTAAAAACATAAGGCAACAATTACCATGGCATAATGGGACAATGTTGTCAAAACCAACTGCCCCACTTGGCACATGGATAATAGTTCATCCTTGTGATACGCAAATAAGCATGAATTCAGATGGACGTAATCCTATATTGATAACCAGCCATTCAGCATTTACTGCACAACGCTGACCCAAATCTACCTTGTGAAATGCGTGAAAATAAAAAGACATAAAAATAAAAAACAACAAACACAACATCTACAACGCCGTTCAAAAGTGTTCATTCTTACCCAGCGCCGAACTCTACACCGGTGTTTTCTTAGTTTGGTGCTGGCAAGGTTACAAATGTTAAGTCCAACGAATTGACTGAAGAATCAATCTTCCATCTCACGTATCACTGTATGTTATTACTTAACTTTGACGCTAACCCTCCTAAGTCAAAACAATCCTAATAAATGGGATTCAAATAGTTCCTGTTGATTTTATCGATTCTCTTAATCGCGCGTTCGGGAGACAAGACCAGGTGCGGGTATGTAACATGTGACAGCACAGGCAACGTACACAGCCTGTAGAAAAGGGGAGAGGCAGAGGCAGTGAGAGAGTCTGCTCCTGCGACAATCTTCAAGTTTGTGAGGAATTCATCTTTTCAAAAGACACATTTTGCTGCTTTTCTTTTTCAGTGTTTCTTGATACTGTTAATTAAGACTAATAAATGTCTGTTACACCAATTATTTGACCAATGACGGCAATAAGACATCTGACTAGACGACACATATCATCCTTTTTTTGTAAAATACACAAAATATCTCAAGAAAACATCCTATAAAACTTTTCTATCAGTTGTATTACTGTGGGTGGCAACCATGAACTTTCAATTTACCAGCAATATTTTTAACCCTTGTGTTATCTTCGGGTCATTCTGACCCATCAGTCATTGTGACCCACCGTCGTATTGCGACAAATTTACCTCATACAAAAACAAAGTGAAGCATTTTCTTTTAACCGTCGGGCTGTCTCAGACCCCCCACATTGCAATGGTTAAAAGAAAATTATTTTTATTTGTTTTTGTATTGGGTAAAATTGGGTAAACACAACGATGGTTCGTTATGAACCTTTGGGTCATGTGACCCGAAGGCAGCACAAGGGTTAAGTCAACATTAGTCCACTTTGTAAATCAAGGGAGAGGCTGTTTCAATAGGGGAATGACAGGAGCAACAGTATAGAACACAGGCCTGGTTTTAATGTCCAAGACATTAGATCAAATGGTCCCTTTGGCCAATGAGCTTCCTGCTCCTAGCCAAATTCACATATACAAGGCATAGCCTACTCTCTGCCATGACATGGCACGTTATTGAAAAGTATTGTTCAGAGTGGCGGGTTTAGACAGATGCTGTCCTGTA
This sequence comes from Osmerus eperlanus, assembly GCF_963692335.1. NCBI lineage: Eukaryota > Metazoa > Chordata > Actinopteri > Osmeriformes > Osmeridae > Osmerus > Osmerus eperlanus. Next base: position 19,829,297 of record NC_085022.1, on the reverse strand, counting down.
TCACCTAATCACATATCAGTCCATGTACAAAAACAAACAACCCAGGGGGCATTTTTTTCATGCTTGCTCACACACTGACTTAACCTGTGCTAGTGATGCAAGTGTACTTACAGGGATAGCTTGAATACAGGCACAGTGGATTTTAATGTGTTTAGTTAGTTACTTTGGAAACCTTGACTTTGGGCTGATCATTAACTGGACCTGTCACTGCTGAGAAATTCGTTGTTTAAAGAGAGCATTTTAGAGGGTAGCCGGGGAACATGAATAGTAAACAAAGAATAACTTCTGACACCATTTCACATCTGAAATGATCTGCCCGTTGATATCATAGTTGAGGGGTTATGCTTACCAACAAGCCCTTGAAAAACATGGTTAAATGGTGTATTTTGAGAAGATACAAACTTTGAATTTCACACCACCAATTCTAAAATTACTTTTACTTTTTAGAAAGTAAATTCATATACAATTTTACAATATCAAATCTCAGTTCCTACCATAGAAATTGTCACCGTCTCTGCCCTCTACTGGAGAAATTGTATTTTATTGTTAGACAGGCATCTGCTGTCTGTACACAGAAAGTCACAAAACAAACTTGTTCAAGTATAAAATATAAAAAGGACTCAATGTTTAATAGATCTTTCATGTTTACACTTAACTACAGTACTAAGGCATCCTCATTTTCCTGTTACTTACAGCTCAAACCTTTGTATCTTTTAATGTCACACATTTAGTAATATTGTATTCCTATCCTGTTCATTACCCTGAACATCTTCACTGATTTTCAGTCAAACACTGTTGTGGAAAAAATGACCTTCCATTGGGAACCATAGTGACAAGTGTCCTGGATGTGTCCATGGTAAAGAGTTGCTGTTATGCACACACAGAGTTGTCCTAGAAACAGCTCCCTCATGTATAGGCACTGCAAAACACAAATCAACATGGAGACACAGGTTAATGTTATACGTTTTAAATTTGAATTCACAAAACATATTCAACAAGTCTTCTCGTCCCTGCCTAATTGAAAATTCAACTTTTCCGTGAGCCATCAGATATTTTTAGCAGATTTTTCTCTGAAGGAAAATTTGCAGGCATGACAGCATTGGTCCAGGTATACAGTAACTCTTTGATGAATGAAACCCAAATCAATTATTCAAACAAGCCCTGAAGAACCTGGGCTTATTCATTCATCAACAATGGAGAAAACAAAAGGGTTGTTCAATGCAGTCAGGCCAATCAGAACAAATGTAGACGAGACCAATTACTCGGACAACTCATGTCAATATATAATCTTTTTTTGTTACAGTGTATGATAACATTCAAACATTATTCAAACTAAAACCTATAAAAGTACAAGCACCCTAGTCTTTTGAGACCCAAGTCCTCAAGACATCTCTGGACCATAAGATTGTAAATGTCCATATAGCCTAAATAATGAATGGGGATCACTATTTACAATGAAATATGATAGGAAAGGATATGATAAAGGATAGCTTTAGCTCTGGTTTGAGATTCTAACCTGGTGAAGCGGGCCAATGTGATGAAAGCCAGGAGTCCACCTAGCCCATACATACTAAGCAGCAAAGCATTGACTATGACGTCAGCTCGCAGCACGTAGGTTTGCCAGATCAAGAAGTAAACAGACAGCATGACTGTAGGCACAGTCAAAACCATGTTTATCCCGACATAGCCCTCCCTCTCCTGTAGGTTGCCCCTCATACCTGGACGAAGACAATTGACAACAACAAAAAAATAGGAGGTGGAGAAATTAAGTCATTTTCAAAGTAGTTGTAGGGCAATCTGTTCAGGGGTGTTAACTGTTTGAGATGGCATGGTTGCAGACAGGGGCGTAGCCAGAATAATCTTTTTGGGTAGGCGTAGACAAATATGGATAGGCATCTTTTCATTTTTTTTTTTTTTACTCATTTACCTTGCGATGTGCACCCGGTGCATAATTTTTCAGAAATATTTTCGTTTTTGGGTAGGCCTTAGAACTACTAGAGCTACGCCCCTGTTTGCAGATCAGATAGGTGACAAGACCCCAGTCCCTGGCTCACCAGAGTACAAGCGGAGCATCTCCAGACCAGCCATGAGGAAGAGTAGGCACACTTCTAGGGTGAGGTTGTCTCCTGGGTAGCTCAGGACACGGCCTGGAAGGAACAGGGACCAGTATATTGACAAAGGACAAGAAACTGGAGTAAAATAAGGTTGAAATTGTTACACATATAGATTGCAGGTTCTCACTTTTATAGATGAGCATGCCAAGTGTCGACAGGAAGTAGAAGACATAGTAGACTCCTGTTAGGTACAGTAGCAGCTGGAGAGGGGCAGATGAGAGCTACAGGGGCAGTTATTAAGGGATACCTGTTATGGTGTTTGACAGTGGCCACTGCTTTTGGTTTATAGTGTAGGTCCACAAGCAAGTAAGAAAACTCTTTGCGTTGTAACTGTTCAGAATGCTTGAATCCCAAAGCATGCTGTAAAAGGATACCACAATAGCTGATTTGCCTGAAAAAGAAACAAATAGACATTCACCATGACTACAAGGATAAGAGATGTTCTATTTTACGTAGCCTCCCTCTTCTTTGCATATTTTCGCACACAGAGACATACAGATTGATAGAGAGTGGTCTGGATTGCAAGCTGTACCAACAGACGTCGACGCTAGCGAGATAACGCTAACTGATTCAGAAGTTTTGTCACTCATTTCGAATTTAGCTATATAGTTAGATAGTTCTGTGGTAAAACTGTTTGTAAGGTAGTTATGAAGATAGTCAGCTCTATATCAATTTTTTATTCAAATGTACGTTCAACTAAATCCGTGTCTATGGCAACGCGTCCACCAACCTGGTCTGTTCATCGCCATCTTGATTGTCCTTCTTCTCCTCCTCTATGCACGGTCAATAAACCCGATATCAGATATTGCCACATAGTGGATTGGAATAAGAACTACAGACCGAAAGCTCGAGCGCACAGTGCAAAGGCGCACAGGCAGGCAAACACACAGATGCACACGCTCACTTTCATATTACATACCAGGCCACAACGCACTGCATATTATCAAAAGATAACATTCTGAAGTTATCTTTTGGAATGTGGTATGTCAAAAAAGCTTTAAGAGCAAAAACTAGGAGGAAAGTTAGGCTACACAGCTTAAGTCCATCGTTCTGTTGTCAGTCCTTTTGAGAATGCAAAACAAAAGAACAGAGAAAGGGATAGCCACAGTTTTATAATTTTCCGTTGTATTGCAATGTCAATCTAAATACCCACCTTAATTCACATTTCAAACAGAAGATATAGGCTACAGTAAATAGTTAAAGCCAATTTTGTCTTATAAGATGTTCGTGAAGTGTCTGTCTATCAACTCACTTATAAGCATAGGTCTATCGTGTTGTCTGTCGTTCCACAATAAAGGAACAGATATTATGGACATACAAAATACAAAATACCAAAATGAACCTCATGAACATGCCCAGCTGTTTCATTGTCACTTGCAGCCTCGATTTCTCTCTTTCTCTCGCTCTCTTGCCTGTGTCCTCGGAAACAATCTGCATAGTGTGGTTGAAATAACGGAGGCGTTGTTTGGGTTGAACAGAGGAAAAGAGGGGAAGACAGAGAAAGAGAGATGCTCCAGCTGTGGGGGGACAAGACAACAAAACAGCATCTCACACGCAGGGGGAGGGTGGGGGGGGGGTCAGAGGGGCTGCACACAGTGGCTTTGTTTGAGGGGGGTGGGTTGTAGCTGATAAGGATGAGAGAAATTGATCATCCTTTCCTCCCATGGGAGATGTTTACAAACCTTCTGGAGAGGTGCATGAGTGTTAGAACAACTGGAATTCAATAGACACACATGACCCTGTGTGTAAGTTAAATATGACTGAATGTGACACCAAGCACAGTTCCGGGGAGTTAAATTATCTACATGTCCCTCCTATTGTTAAACTTATACAATAAACCCGACTTATTCCAATGTGTGAATATCTATGGTCACTATTCAAAAGCAAAGTATAGCTGACTCTCCAATGCAATCATAAATGGAATATGTTACAAACTGTTTTTACTGTACAAATTGTCTTGCACCTCGAAGGACTTGCTTCTCATGCTAGAAAGAAAAACGATTGAATTGTTGGTGACAAAAAGTATGACTTTACCAGATACTACCAAGTAATAACGTCCTCACACAGCTTCTCAAGAGGCCAATCATTTAATGGATGTAGATGGCACGTGGGCCTAACAGCAGTTTTTTTTTGTAATACACATTTCTAAAGACAACTGATTTGGACCAGTGATTTCACTCTTAAAAAGCTGACGTGTTCACGGCGGGGTACATCTCCATCAGTGGAGGAGGTACACCTGTGCTGTCCCAACTCCTCTACTCCAAGTCCCCCGGAACACAATTTGTATGACTCAGTTGCGCGTACGTCCCATCAAAAAGGGAGAGGCGACGAAGGGAGGGAATTGGTAATAGTTAAGTCGTAATAGTCTTCCAACGAATTACTTCAGTTAAGAAACTGCGTTCAACTTAAAATATAATTAAACTCAAATACGAAATTGGATTATTAATTGATCGGAATAATGCTTGAATGGTTTTCGTACGATGTATTTGACTAAGTGTCATGATGTCAACATAACCTACCTGTTGGGTTTCAGCTAGTAAAATAGTTTTTCTAAAACACCTAACATAGGAGGCGTTTTGTTTCAACACTATTGTAGAGGACGGGAATAGTTAGCTCTAAATCGTGAAGCCTATTCAAAGGACAAGTGATCGCCGAGTAGGCTAGTGGATTTCCTTGAGATAATAATTGCACATAAGTCCAGCCACGGAGCCATTTGAATCCGGGATGTATCTGTGAGTATTTCCCCGATACGAAACTATTTCGTTCGGACAAGGGGAGACGTTCATGGATTTTTTAAGTGGGACCCGCTAGGATGGACGTGGTTGATGAAACTGAAGCGTTACAGAGATTTTTTGAAGGTAAGAAAAGTTCGTATTTCTTATCACACATTTTTACTAGGCCAATTTTATAACATTGGTAAAAGTGTGCGTTAAATACTGTTATGCGCCTGAATACACACCCTTCTCCCAGAGACTGTCAGTACATTTCAATGTTAGGAAAACGTTGTTTTCTTATGTTTAATTATTATAGAAATTATTTCGATACGTTCTTCATTATTTACAAATCACAAAATACCGGTAGGCATACTAGAGGTTGTCAATTCTGTGAATGTTCAAAAGTAATTTTTACATTCATAATTGTTTCAAAAAATGTTCTCCCTATTTGCCAACAACCATTTCATCTGCTCTCAATTGCATTTGAAAGTTGTCTTGCCATTCAAGAGTTGTAGAAGCCTGGGTTAGATTACTGTGATTTACTACTCTGGACCACAGGTGGCTATCAGCATGGATAACCACTTCAGGATCTCTGTCCATTTCTCTGTGCATGATAAGTTTATTGTTATTAAGGCATTTGACCTCTGGCCTTGATAGGACTAACAGGCTATTGGTCTGTGTTTCAGTTACACTGGGGTCACAGAAAGTTGGGGTCCCTGAAAGAATTTCTTAAATGCTGAGAAAAACAAAACGAGCGAAAAGGAGATAGGTTAACGGGTAACATGGAGCAAAAGTGATGGTGATGAGTAGCAGAGGTTGGAAGATGGAGTGACTGAGTATTCTTGCATGAATAAGAGAGTGGAGGAAAAGAAGGGGGCAGGGACAGGAATGCAAGTCAAGATAAATGGTGTGTTGTAAGGGCTATGTAGAGGTACAAGGGAGAAAGAAAAAACCTGAACCATTACAATTTTGTATTGTCCCCATACATCGGCAGTAGTGTGCATAGGTCGGACACTATTTGTGGTTGGACATCAATTGTGGTGGGTTACACAATTTGTCACCTTTGTGTGTGTTTGTGTGTATGTATGTGTGTGTGTGTGTGTGTGTGTGTGTGTGTGTGTGAACAAGTGTTCAAGTGATGGATGTAGTGAATTGGACTGTCTTGACATACCAACAGTGATGGTCTTCTTCTCTGTTTCGTCTTAAACAACCTCCAGAAAACTGTTGCTCCACAGCCGAGGCTAGTTGTGATGGTGCACGCCTGAGCTGCCATTAAAACCGATTGTTGTGGAACAAAAAAAACAAGGCACTGCCACTAACATTTACCGATTTATTTCACCAAATCATTCCCGTTCTCATTATTTAGTGCTTTGTTGTGACTTTGGATGTCAAGTGTTTAGGCAAAGTCAAGAGCACATAAAGACTGACATTGCGGCCTGCGTGAAAAAAAATGACCTGTGGTGAGACTTAACACTTTGGTATCGTATACACAAACTGTTGACTTGAATATACACAGCAGTCCATGCCTGTCAAGTGTTCTGTTCCACTCTGACAAGAATTTAGAGTGTTTACATTCTTCCTTTGGGAGTGAGAGAGATGTTCTTTCTTTGGCTTTATTTCAGCCACTCTGCCCGGACTACAACCAAGTTCGGAGACTGGCAAACGAGACAGGAGCAGTTGGTTTAGGTACTGATGTGTGCTGTTTGTTGGCGATGGATGCACCGTCCACACTTTTATTTTTGGCAGGTTTCCTTTGGTTCTTCTGAGTCCAGGAATCAGTGTCTTGATGCGCTTGTTTGTGTTTGTCTTGTGTCATCCCACCTTCATGTTTCCCATCATTTACATTTACATTTAGTCATTTAGCAGACGCTCTTATCCAGAGCGACTTAAAGTAAGTACAGGGACATTCTCCCCGAGGTAAGTAGGGTGAAGTGCCTTGCCCAAGGACACAACGTCATTTGGCACAGCCGGGAATCAAACTGACAACCTTCAGATTACTAGCCCGCTTCCCTAACCGCTCAGCCACCTGACTCCCATCATGGTGTCATGCTTCCTTCAAACCTACATATATTATTTGTTTGGGACCTCGTACTAAAAAAAGCTACCGGAAAAGCTGACCTAGATGGTCACCTATGTCCTACCACAGTCTCTGCCGGTAGGGATGGGATGCCTTACATGAACTCAGAGCTGCTCTCTTGGTTGAGAAACACTGTACATCATCAGTCAAACACCTCTCGACGAGATCACTTAGCTTAAGGTACAGTTCAGAGAACATGTATTGGCTTACTTTTCCCTAAATCCAATGTTGTAAAATATTCTGGAAAACAATTACCGAAAATCATCTAGGTTTCACATTTTGAGCAGCACCATTGTGCTTCTTGCCTGGGACACACATGCACATAAAACAGTGTCATGTATTGCACTGGCTAACAGTAGTTTGCAAGGATTAGTGAAATATATGTACACTCACGCTAATGCACGGTGAACATTCTTGGCATACCCTTTAGTGGCCGTTAAAACACAAAGAGGTGAGACTGGTGTTTTTCTCCGGGTCTTTCCCCGTCCCTGGGCGCTCTCTCTCTCTGAGTCCATTAGAGTGACAGTGTGCAGACGGGGCGAGGGGGAGAGATAGCACAGACACTCTGGGTGGAGGGAGCCTGGGCAGCGGAGAGAAACACAGCAAGCCCTGGAAAACATGACCTCTCCCTTTCTCACTTGCGTCCTCACACACGCACATGCACACTCACTCACTCACTCACTCACTACACACACACTCGTTCATTCACTCACTCACTACACACACACTCGTTCATTCACTCACTCACTCACTCACTCACTCACACACACACACATGCCTGCTCAAACACGCACCAGGCCACAATGCACTGCCTGATTATCATTACGATAGTGGCACATATCTGTCATTAGCATTGTTTTGAGAGAGACTCCGTGCTTTAAGGATGGAGTTTCCTCTTTTCAGCATCCATTCACAGGCATTTGCATCGGTGTATTTCATTGTCACAATGTCATCTGACCAAAGAGAGTTGAAACTTTGTCGAAAGCTTCATGTATGAATATTCATAATAGGCAGAGGTACATGAGCCAGCACCACAGTAGGACTGAATTACCTACACCACCCTTCAGAATGACCTACACCACCCTTCAGAATGACCTACACCACCCTTCAGAATGACCTACACCACCCTTCAGAACGACCTACACCACCCTTCAGAATGACCTACACCACCCTTCAGAACGACCTACACCACCCTTCAGAATGACCTACACCACCCTTCAGTTGAGGTGGCTGAGGGACCCCACCCACACGATGAGTAACGCTAACCCTGAAACGTTCAATGACTAAACAGGGCATAAACCGATACATCATCTTCATCATAACATGTCAGCTTGATCACTGCTGACTGCAGACGGTACTTTTCTGATTTCATGTGGACCTTTACTGTCTCCCCCACATCAGCTCATGCAACTGGATTGAGCCTTTTTTATGATAACAACAGATCTTCTGTGAGTTTCTGTAAACTCCCGGTTAAGTCCCACTGTACTCCCAGTGTGTGCTAGTGGATAGGAGATCTTTATTCCAGATGGGGAGGGGGAGACGCTCTGATGAGGAGGGGGGGGGGGGAGTTTGGTTTAGACACATGATTTACAGCTGTAACAGTGTATTGCTGTTACGGGAATGCATTGTTTTTGACCAGCCAGGCTTACGACGCTGCTCACAACGTGTTTTATTTTTCATCGTTCCGCCCTGCTCCCATCAGCACCTCATAATCCCTAGCTCACAAACGTTGTTTGTTGTTCTGTGTAAGGATGTTGGAATTTACACGGCAATGTCCTATATGGCAACTGATGTGTCTTATGTAAAGTTCTTGTTGCCCTTGTTCTGTGGAGCAGTCATTTGAGCAGCGGGTTCTACGTTATTCAGGGATCTCATGTAACCAAGTCAAGATTAAATAGGTCACATCAGAGTTTCCTTCACTAATAGTAGGGTACTCACTCTAGATATTTTAGGTTTGAGTTGCTTGATATTGTTGCTCGGCCACTACTTTGTGGCTCACATACGTATACTCTCAGTTGAAGTAATGTCAAAAACACTTTTTTCTCCTCTATAAATAATAATATTGGATGTTGATTTCTTGTTGTGTTCTTCTTACGGTAGGTCTTTACACATGTAGGCCACAGGTGATGCCTACGTTTATTCATCAGTTATTCCATCCCCTCCTCGTTCTCTTTCTTTCCCTCCTTCAACCTCCTTTTCTGGACTGCTCCCTCTCTCTCCCTCTTTCCCAACCTCTCCCCGTGTCCCAGTCCCAGCCCCATCACTCCCTATAATCTCCTGAGCTCGGTCTCTCGGTGAGGCCAGTGCTGGTGGGCGACAAGGCTGTGTGAGGTAGCCTGGTACAGCCCTGTCTCATGACTGGGGAATAATCCCCATTACAACACACACACACACACACACAACTCCACACACGCACACACGCACACCTGCTTGCACATACACAAACACACCGATCCGTAACCCCTACCGGCAATTCTCAGGTCCAAAGAAGAAAAGCATTACGGCCACAGTAGGGAAACATGTGAAAATTAGAGAGGGAATTGCTCTTCTCATCTTCTGGTTCAGGTACACCTACCTCCAGGACTTCAACATGCTGTGGCTACGTGCAGGTACTCTGTTCTGCTGTCAGCTGTCCAGTTCTTCTTCTTCCTAGATGTTTTTGTGCTCCGTATTTAACGTCTGATTTCGTGATGTCATTTCAAAGGAATTCTTCACACACATTCAAAGGATCGTTAAACGTCTTAGTATATCTCTCACTGTATCATTTTCTATATCATATGTTAAAGTTTGTAGTTGTACAATTTGGAGACATGGGATAACAAAGTAAGTCATGAATACCTTGACCTCATATTGCCACTTAAATTCATTTTTGTTGTATACTTAGTCTTTGCGTGTGTGTGTGGACACACTGTCTGCTGCTAATGGGTCTCCATGTGTGAAAGGCTTTGTGTGCACCAAAGAGTTGCCAGAGGAAATAGATAGCATGCCAGTGTGTATGTAGTAACAACTGAGCAATTCAAATGGGATTCAAATAAACAGATTATCGGTTTGTCCTACTAAAACTTACACGCAGTAGTGAACCTAATTTTCTATTTTTTATAGTTTACGTACGTGTAGTAGTAATAGATGAATAGAGACCTAGAGTCACTGAGAATTGGGCCTTAAAGGTAGCTAGCTTACCCACAGTCTTCTTAGACATCTGGTATAGCTTCTGGTCCAAAGCCCATAAGTGGCAAGAAGCATCGTTGTCCTTTTAAAGATGTTTTTATAAAGTAAATTAAATAGTATAACATAAAAAAAATCATTATTTTGGCATTGTGATGTTTTGTAGTTGCAACAACATTATTGTCATGTTGTGTTTGTATGTGTCTGTGTCGGTGTACTGTATGTGCTTTCGTTCACACCTAAGTGCATGCTGGGTCATATTTACCATTTGATAATTATATGGACTTTGTCCTATCACACAAAGTCACAAAGTGGCACTGTGAGTGTGATTAATTATTAATACACCTTCATACACACACGCAAATGCACACTTGCCCGCACACACACACACACAAAATAAACAGTTGATTCCATATTTTTTTGGGCAGCATTGGTATGTACTGTATAGTCATAAACAGATCCTTAATTGAAAATAAATGTATATCCTATGCTGTTCTCCCATGCTTAGCAAGGGCATTGGTAACTGGAACAAATTAAAAAATCATATGTGTGTGTGTGGGGAAATGTACAAATATTGGATTTGTGAACAACAATGATACCCATTAGATATACTGATATGAGTCAAACCATGATTAATGAGCATTCTGTCATACACGATCCTCTGTGTGTGTTCATCTTAGGTTATTACACTGCAGACAACTCAGGCATTGAGATGGTGGCATAACACAATCTCGTGCCCTCACCCCCTCTGCCCCCCTCACCCCTCAGTCCCTAATCTCTCAAAAGAGCAGTCTGTATTGGAGTTGGCCTGACAATCATTGTACTGTTCCCTGACGGACACAGCTGGACAGAGCAAGGCATAGGGAACAGGGATATTTACACATCCCAATACAAAGCAATTCAAACTCATATAGCTGTTAAAGTTATTCACGTTCTACACTTACTGCAGTTTAATTCATAATTAAACGACAGTCTTTTTTGTTCATAAGTATGGTTTTCCTTCCTTGCAACCTGCTTCTGTTTCCTTCAGTCTCTTTATTTCTCCTTCTATCTCCCACCCACCTCCCCCTCCTATTCTCTCTATATCTCCTCCTCTTCTCTCTGTCTTTCTCCTTCGATCTCTTACTTCCCCTCTATCCTTATCAGTCCTGCCAACCTTAATTTACTGCCTATTTGGGTGGGGTGCCGGTGCACATCTGGTCCTTATTTAAGGAGAAGCCATCCTTCTCCTCTCCTCTTGGCTCTGGCATGTGTTCACAAACCTTGGCTTGGCCAATGTTGTCTGCCTACTAGCAAGTATAGTGACCCTTGGAGCCTAGAATTATTTTGGAGGACATTGGACTTTTGGGAATAAGAGAGACTGTGGGCAAAGAAGGAAAATAAACAGAAACTTGATTGATTGATTGATAGTTTTTAAGCCACTGATTGCTACTTTTGTGATAACCTCAGCTGCATGCTGTTATTGCATTAAAATAATTTCATACAGAAGTTTATATAATATATAGTTCAACTATATGACAGAATAAGTTACATTGAAACATTTGAAGGTTGTGATCACTATGATGGACAAAGTTGCCAACCAGTTGACTTTCCAAACAGGAACATTAAAGAAAATAACAGGCAGAGAGACGGCGAAAATCCAGGTCGTAATTTCATGGACATTTTCATTTGGAATTTCAAAACGTAGAGCAAAGTTACAGAGATGAGAGAGAAAAAGAGAGTTTTTCCAACACTAACACTGGAATTCTTGGCATTCCGAACTGAGTAGCTGCTTAATCTATCAAAGAGCAGGGAGAGGTTGGAGCCTGAGTCTGGGGGTAACTTGCCCACCCACTGTATACCTCTTCCTGACCTCCTACCTAACCCCCCCCCACACCCCCACCCAGCTCAAACCCCCCCCCTGCTCCATCCCCACCTCTTCTCTCTCACACCCACTCTGGTAAACCCCCAATCTGCAGTTTTCTCTGCTCCATCCCTACGAAGAAAAAACATGCTATAATGCAGCGTACCTTAAATGTGATTTTCTAGCTAAAAAAAATGCACCCCTAGTTAACCGTTTAGGTGAATGTGTCCTAAATGTTAGTATTTCTGGAGCTTACAGGGGTCATGTGTTGGGGATTGTGGGAGCTTTGCCTGAGAAGGGGTGATGTTGGCCCAGGGGTGGAGAGCACAGAGGAAGGGGGATTACTGATTTCAAAGAACAGACATAGAATCAGAGTTGCAGCCAAAATCATGAACAATGTAAAGATTCACATGTTCAACACAGTTTTATTGCAATAGTTGACAATGATGTCGATGATAATGACTCGGATTGCTTCCTGTAAAGTCAAACTTTCCCACATTGATTGCCAACGTTTACAAGAAGGCAGTGTCACAATGTTCAAATTCAGGATAGTTTTTTACCGAACATTATGTATACTAGCCAAATGGCTCATTAAAGATGATTTCTGGATGAAACCTCCAAAACGGACATCATCCAGAATTGCCAGATAAAGTTATCCAACAGCAAACCAATACAACATGTGTTTTTGTTGAAATGAGAGCAGCTGTTATCAGAGTGGAAACGCTGAGTGTGGCTCCCACTTCCCCTCTACCCTCCTGGCCCCCTCTATCTCTATCTCAGGTCATGATATTACCAGCTCTCTGGAGCCAGCTAACATCGACACCAGTATTCTGGAGGAGTACATCAGCAAGGAGGACGACAGCACTGACATGTGAGTAGTTCCTCGAAAAACCCACATACCATAACCTTAATCAGAACATGTTACTTCACCCTTATCCAAGTGATGTGTGCCAGTAACATTCTGCCTCTGTCTATGCCCAGCTGTTTTTCAGAGGTCCACAGCGCCCCAGTACCGAATTACTCATCCCCCCAGGCCGGAGTGACCACATCTGGGGGGCTGGTGTGTGGCGTGAGCCCCCCCATCCCATTGCGCCAGGGAGCCCCTCCGCCTGGACCCACTCCCTGTCAGACCCCCTACCCCCCTCCTCCACCCCTGGGCCTGCTCCGACACAACTACCCCTGCCTGGGCCAGCAGCAGGGGCACGTCAAGCCGGAGCACAGGGGCCACTACGCCCCCGGGTGAGCAGGGTGCAGGGATGAAGGGGGATCCCCAGAGGGCTGGGGAGGATCTGGGTATCTTATACACTGACTGATGTGGAGATATGGAGAAGAGTGTGTGTGTGGTGTGTGTGTGTGTGTGTGTGTGTGTGTGTGTGTGTGTGTGTGTGTGGATGTTCATCAGGCTATCCTGTATGGTACAAATATATTTCTAGGGACTTTATGTGATACAGTACAAGCATTTAGTTTGAATGAACCAATCTGAATTTTTAAACAGGTTTTTAAACAGGGATTGGATAAGGCTCTTTAATGATGTGATAGTTATTATTTGTCACACAACAAGCATGATACACACCCAGGTCTGTGCTCAGGTCCGTGAAGCAATCAGAACTTGATTAAACAGTGCCTGATCAAATAAACACTGGCTGACTGAAGAGAGGGAGATTAAAAGCAGCTACCAGACTCAAGTTACAAGAAGCACCAACAGATAAAACCTGTAATGGACTATTACATTTGCTGAGTAAGAATACATACAAATATGAATGCATTTATATTTATCCACATGGAGAAGGAAACAAGTAAGAAATAACTTTAACTCGTTTTATGTCTATTTATGTCTTTATTTATTATAATTATTAATGTAATAATAATTTATTAGTTTAGCAGACTTTTGTTTTGAGTGGCATGCAGTACAGGTTTTTTTTTTTTGAACCTGTGACCCCTTGATCTGCAGTCAAACACTCTAAATACTTCTACTCAGTGGTTAGAGCATCTTACTATTAGTATTAATAATAATAGTAGTAGTTGCTTTAGCAGTGGTAGTAGTAGTAAAAGTAGTATTGCTATGTGCAGTCAGAAAAGATGTGCAGAATGTAACCAAAGCCTCTGTGTTGTTCCAGGACACTACCTGAGTCTCCTCCAGACTCCAGCTCAGAGCCCTATTCTCCCCAGCAAGTGAATGGTAAGTCACCCGGCCCGTCATGAGCCCACAGCGAGAGAGCGCAAACGAGACAGAGCGAAAGAGAGGGAGAGAGCTAGAGGACGAGAGAGAGAGAGCTAGAGAGTAAGGGAGAGAGAGAGAGAGAGAGAGAGAGAGAGAGAGAGAGAGAGAGAGAGAGAGAGAGAGTAAGGCAGAAAGAGAGAGTAAGGGAGAGAGAGAGAGAGCATGACAGTAATGAGTAATAACATCTGCGGTGGTTGGGACTTGCAAGACTGAAGAGTCAGACAGAGATTAAGTCGGGGAGGCCGTAAATTGGAGGAAAGGGTGACAGATATGATGTACATGACATAATCACTGAGCTTTGAGGGAAGGAGGGGGTCAGAACAGACTTTCAGATGCAGTATCCTCAAACAGGTACGTGTGCTCTTGACTTCATGACGTCCATCCATCCATCCATCCATTCTGCTCTCTGCTTTGTAGAAATCAATAGATGTTACACATTGCTTTCCAATTGAAGAGAGAATGGTAGGAAAAGCAAGGTTAATATGTAAACCATTCAATACCTTCTGTACAGTGTACATAGGAAGTAGGACCAGTTATTTATTAAGCACAAGTTCCTTAAATGTTCCTGTGCGCTGATTCAAATTTGAAAAAAGCTTAAACAGCTGCGAAAACCTCTTAATGTTTTCTATAAACGTTGACAAAAAGAGGTTTTGTGATCCTATGTCTCAGCAGTCCAATACAGTGTGTATCCACACACACAATGTCCTGTCCCTACACACCTGTGTTGGTCTTTCCCATTAGTGAGCAAGGTGTGGAATATTCTTAACTGATTGGCCTTCATCCAGTTTCAAACAATGAAAAGTACCATTAGCTAAGGGTGGAGGAAACTGAACAGATTGTGTACAGTACCAGACATTTGATAGCATGGTGAATAGCTACTAGTAATAGAACATGTAAAGTGTAAAACCCAAACACGATGAAGCCATGAATCTATACCTTCCTCTCTTCCAGACACGCACATGCTCAGGACCATGACGCCAGAAAACATGTGTCACATGACTCCCCCGCCACCCCTCCCCCCCCACGGGCACTATCCCAGCATGCACCGGGACATGTACCTGAAGCCAGAGCCCATGATATCGCAGTACCCCATTGGCCCAGCCACGAGTGGGAGTGGCGACATGCAGCAGAGTCAGATGCTTCACCAGCTACTGCAGCACCCTCCAGGCCAGGAGTGAGTGATGGAGGGAGGGAGGGAGGGAGGGAGAGAGAGAGAGAGAGAGAGAGAGAGAGAGAGAGAGAGAGAGAGAGAGAGAGAGAGAGAGAGAGAGAGAGAGAGAGAGAGGGAGGGAGGGAGGGAGGGAGGGAGGGAGGGAGGGAGGGAGGGAGTCATGCATGTCATACAAAAATACTCAGATTCTTTCTGAATGACTGTATCAGGGTTTGTCTTCACTTGGATCCAAACATCTCCATGTAAATGTTTTTCTCCTGTTGTGTGTGTGTGTGTGTGTACACACTCTTTTTAATTTCCATGTTCGACTGTGTGTTCGTGCGGTGTGTTCGCACATGTGCAGTGGCATCCCAGCCCACCAGGCCAAGAAGAGGAAGCACTCAGACTCTCCCAACAGCACCCTCAATGCCCAAATCCTCACAGGTATCATCAAACAAGAACCAGGTAGGCAGGAATCTGTCTGTCTTGATCTCTCTTGGACACACGCTGTCTCAGTTCCCACTAACTCTCACACTCTCACTACCACCTGAGACTTTCATGAGTCATGAATTATGCGCATTCTCATTGGAATGAGGTCTTCTAACCCCATCTTTTCAATGAGTTTGTGATACTCTGTATCCCTTTTTGGTGCAGGCCTGATGCAGGATGCAGAAAACAGCTACCTTGATCCCAACTACCAGTGTATAAAATGGCAGCCCCACCAGCAGAACAAGTGGACTCCTCTGTATGACTGCAACTGCAAAGAACTGTGGGTGTTGGTGTAACCAGATGAACTGAGTTTTTTTGCGGCATTGTGTGAAAAAAGCATTGTTAGAACTCTGACCACGCGTGGGCAGAGAGAAACAAGAGAGGGTAAAGATTTATAACGGGGTTGAGGGTATAGAATGATAAAGAGGCAGGAGAGAGGGAAGAGATGAGTTGTAGAGGTCCAGGAATTCCTGCGAGGTGAGCTCTGCGGAGGAGTGACTGGTTTTCAGGGTTTCGGTTAAGAAAGAGGGTGAGGGGAGGGGGGCGGACGAGAACACCTACCTTTGCACATTGCTATGCCAAACGGAGAAATATGAGTTGTATGGTCAATAGGATAGGAGAGATTCCGAGAAGCTGCGAAACATTGTATTGTAATTTTGGCTTTGTTAACGAGCCTGGCTCTCACAGTCCAAATCAGAGAAACATTATGAACTAGGTGAAGAATCTTTGACGTATTTTTTCCAGAGGATTTCATAAATTCGGCCTTGTGAGCTTTAATGTGGTCTGGGGATGCACTGTGGCTGGGGCACAAGCTCCCTCTAGTGTTTCATAGTGTAAATAAAGATCCCGCTTTTGCTTTGGATTCACATTTACTGTCCAATCCCTCTACCCCCTTCTCCCTGCCATGAAGCCCGATGCCCACCTATCGCGTTGATGCCGACAAGGGCTTTAACTTCTCCCTGGCGGATGATGCCTTCGTCTGCCAGAAGAAGAACCATTTCCAGGTCACAGTGTACATTGGCATGCTGGGCGACCCCAAGTACATCAAGACCAGCGATGGCTTACAGCCAATCGACTGCTTCTTTCTCAAACTCAACGGAGTCAAGGTGAGGGAGGAGAAGTTGAGTGACACTGTCAACGATTGACTATAACAGACTATATCAGCAGGGGTTGAGCTGACTGGAACCTGTTCTTCCTTCCTTTCAGCTGGAGGCCATGAACCAGTCCATCAACGTGGAGCAGTCTCAGTCTGACCGCAGCAAGAGGCCTTTCAAGCCTGTGCTGTGAGTCAGAGTCGATGGGGTGTCAGTAATGTCACGTGTATGACTGTACAAACACATATATGATATATGGGGGGTGTCTGGCTCGTGTTTTTTTTCAGGGTGACTGTGCCACCAGAACAAGTAACCAAGGTAACGGTAGGACGGTTACACTTTAGTGAGACCACGGCCAATAACATGAGGAAGAAGGGCAAGCCCAACCCTGACCAGAGGTACGGTATGGTGGCCTAAAACACCCAAACGCATAGTTCTGTTCACTGATGAATATACAGTCGAACAACAACAGCTTGAAAGTGTTTTGTGTGCATATGTGTGTGCTGTCTGCATGTGTCTGCGTGTGTGTGTGTGTGTGTGTGTGTGCGTGTGTGTGTGTGTGTCTGCATGTGTGTGTGTGTGTGTGTGTGTGTGTGTGTCATCAGGTACTTCATGCTGGTGGTGGCGCTGCAGGCTCAGTCCCACAGTCAGAGCTTCACGGTGGCAGCTCAGGTGTCCGAGAGGATCATCGTCAGGGTAACCTCTGTCAGTCTGGCCGTGTCTGTCTGACCGTCCTCCTCCAATGATTGCCTTTCTCATTGTGACATCATGTGTCTTTCATCTGTCATGGTCTATGTCTCTAAAGGTCCTCTCTCGAGTTCATCCTGTGTTCATTTGTCAGGATGCTTCATCTGTCCATCACTGTGTATCATTACAATCAATTGTTTTGACTGTAAACTTTAATATACAAAAGTATTTTGGATATACAGAAAATATATGTTTTTAGGAGCTTCTTTATCTGGTCAGTTTAAAGAAATATGGTAAAATGGCAATTCACTTACCTTGAATATGTGACATGAAGTGCAGAATCCCTTGACTTAATATTAATTCACATTATAGTTTATATGTTTTGTACCTGCCCTAAATACATAATAACATTATTATTACTAATTATATTAATGGTTACTTATGTAATTATTGGTTGTAAAAACTCAAACCTACCGTGTCGGCATTAATATGAAAGGCATCAATGATTACATAATCAGTACTTCTGTGCTTTATCACTAGATGAAATGCAAACCCACATTCGCACATTTTTTAGCTCTATTTAGTTGCAGTTCAATAATTTCAGAAAAATAAATCTAATACTTTTGGTAGCCAACTCCCATATTAATCTCACACATGTATTCAAAACAGCCTAGTTTCAGTTTTTGAATTAAATAAAAGATAAATAAAAGTTTGGTCCAAGTTGAATGAACTGCAACCAAACTGTTCCTATGTTGTAGCTCTCCATTCAGTCGCTGTCGTCAGTCCATCTGAATGTCTCTCTGTGTCTCTGCACCCATCTCTCCCCTCCAGGCGTCTAACCCAGGCCAGTTTGAGAGTGACAGTGAGGTCCTGTGGCAGCGAGGCCAGCTGCCAGACTCTGTCTACCATCACGGCCGGGTGGGCATCAATACTGATCGTCCAGATGAGGCTATGGTCATCCACGGCAACCTCAAAGTTATGGGTTCCCTGGTGCACCCTTCTGACATCCGGGCCAAAGAGAACGTCCAGGAGGTGTGTTTGTGTGTTTGTGTGTGTGTGTGTGTGTGTGTTTTCTCTCTGTTTTGTGTTGAATCATGAATCATAGAGTTTGCATGTTTGTCATGTCTGACCAACATTTTCAGTATCGCATAAAACCGCATATAGTTCAGTAATATGATCATTGATCATTGATTCATTCATTTCCTGGCCTTTCATGACCCTTCCCCTACACCTGCATGCGTGTCATTGTGTGTCATCCTTTGTGTGTAGGTGGACACCACTGACAATTTGAAACGGATCTCTCAGATGAGGCTGGTTCATTATCATTACAAGCCAGAGTTTGCAGCCAGCGTCGGCATAGAGAACACTGCAGAGACTGGTAACTTAAACGATAACAGAGTTGTTACTGACTGTACAGCCAATCATAGGTTCCCATCTTACCATTCATGCGTGATCTGTCTTACGGAGATCCTTTCATTGTTTGTTTCTCCATATCGAGGTGTTTCTATGTTGTATTACTGTTGTGGATGTAGACAACCTTCCTGGAGATCTTGTATGACCTATTTCCTGTCTCCAGGAGTGATAGCCCAGGAGGTTCAACAGATCCTCCCCGAGGCAGTGAAGGAGGGCGGGGACGTGGTCTTCGCCAACGGAGAGACCATCCCCAAGCTGCTGGTGGTCAACAAGGTAACATATCCCTCGTTGAGTGCCTGAACATGCAGCACATGTTGGGTGCGGGACCTGACAGCCGGGCCTCCTCTCCTTCTAGGATCGTATCTTCATGGAGAACGTGGGGGCTGTGAAGGAGCTGTGTAAGCTCACAGACAACCTGGAGACCCGCATAGACGAGCTGGAGCGCTGGAGCCGCAAGCTGGCTAAGCTTCGCCGCCTGGACAGCATGAAGAGTACTGTGAGCGGAGGGACCGTCAGGTGAGAGGAGGAGGGGGATGGAGGGATGACATGAAGGACGGAGGAGAGAGGGAGGCGGGTTGGAAAGACCCAGAGGTTACACGGGGAGAAGAGGGGGCATGAAAAGAAAAGAAAAGTTAATCACACAATTGACTTGACGTTCTTGTCTTTTGCAGCCAATCAGGAAGTCAGTTTAGCCGGACAGGAAGCGGACCACTGAAGAAGAAGATGGTTAAACCAGACAGCAAGGTCTGGGTCTCAGACCTGTAACACCGCGGAATACTCCGCTCGGAATACATGTAGCCTTGCTGTGTTGTATAGAGTGTGTTTGATCACTGTGTTTTTGGTGTGGTTGCAGAGCCCTTCTCCAGAGCAAGGTTGCATCAGCCACAGGTTCATGCAGGGCACTATCCTGGCACTGGTTATCGTGATGGCCTTCAGGTTAGAGTGGGTCAGGACGAGGGGGAAAAGCAACAAGAATCAGAAACAGTATCTTGTCTTAAAGTGCTTTAAAAATGCATTGCTCATTGCGAAATGGCAGGTACATTATGGTTGATTAAGGGAAAGGAATCGCTAGAGATGCTCTCTTTGTGTTTGTCCTCAGTGTGATTTCCATGTCCATACTGTACGTGTTGACCCTGCACCACAGAGGGGATGTCACTGAGAAAGACGGGTATATGCTCATCTAAACATACACACACACAACTGGACTCTTCTACTGTTTTCTATATTGTCTTTGTGATCTTCACTTGTCTACTTTTTGTTTCCTTTCTCTTTTTCTCCTTGTCTACTGTAGCTTTGTATCCTCCTGTTCCCTCTACATTTCCTGGATGCCTATCTTCACTGCTACTGTCACTCTCTGTCCCCCGGTCTGTCCGTGGTAGGCTTGCTCTAGGTTTTTCCGCGGTTCTCTTCGCATTTTCAGTTTCATGATCTTTCAGTCTTTCTTATCTGTGATTGAAGGATTTGTTATTAAGGTGTTTCTGTTTCTGTGGCTCAAATAAGGTCATGACTCATCTCAGCATTGAAGAATTGGGCTAGAGTTGTTGGTACATGTTAAATATTAATGCTCATCATGTGCATCACTGTCTGTCTGAAACTGTATGTTTCTCTCACTGAATTCTCTGGTTCTCAGGTCCAGAGCTGCATTGGGATCCTCTCATGAGAGTTCTTACGAGTCCACAACCTTCAGTCCACAAGGTCCGAGGACATTTTACTGTCACATAATTGTTGCATGTTTGGATAACAAACCATGTTTGTGAGGGGATATTTGTAATACAGCTAGTAATTGAGCTACATATATGTCCAAAAGAGCCCTGGCTCTCCATGTTTCTTGATGAGTATTTATCTCTGTACCTGTTCTGTCCAGACACAGTCCCTTCCTCTCCTTCCCTGTCAGATCATGGGGCCTGCTGCCCACCCACAACTGCCACAAACAACCAATCAGCTACAGTTCTGTCCCCAAGTAACAACCAATCCACATCAGGTCAGTCACTCGTCTAATAAGATGGTTAACTATTGTGAGACATCCATGATACATTACTTACTTATCTCTGCTCCAGATCTGGGCAGCATGATCCCTACACAAGGGACCATTAACAAGAAGGCCAAGTCCCGCCTGATGGATAAAGATGGTCGCAACAGGAACCGTCTGAGTCACACCTCGACTCCTCTGTACCTGGCCAAGGCTAAGAGACCTTCCCCCTCCGACCTGGGGGGAGCGGGGGCCACCAACCACCTGCCTCGGGGGCAGCAGCCCCCCCCACGCAGACAACGCAGCACACACACAGCAGGTGACTGGACATGCACAGACAGCCACAGACGTGCCATCACACCCTGTAACATAGCAACACCTTCCAGACATTTTCTAGCTTGATTATGGTCATCGCCATGGGTCCTTTGTATATTACGTGTATATGAATACTCGTAACAAATGCTCAAAATTCATCACGCATTCTGCCACTTTCACAGGGGAGAGCTTTACTCCTTCTCTTGATCTGCACATCTTGGAAAACAACCAACAGATAACAATGCAGGCCTGTCAGTCTCCTGGAAGATGCAGGTGTGGATTTATGTCATTTTTATTTTATTTGTTGCACACCACTGTGTTACCTAATGTATTAGTCCGGCCTTATGTTGTACATGTACATTCCTATAAAATGTACATATGTTTTGTTTCCAGCTACATTATATCACTTCTTGGAAACAAAAACTCTTCTTTGTCACAAATAACTCTTCACATGAGGTGAGTAGTATACATGGAATCTACTCCAGTAAAAGGGTCTGGATGCACACATGGAAGCCTCAATCATCCTCATGTTCAGTTGCAATGAAAAGTCTCACAAACTTACATCTGCAGGTCCAGTGACAGCGTGTGGGTGCGTCAGTGTGGGGCCACTAAAGGCCGCTTGTGTCCTGACCACAGCGAAACAGAACTGTATGGTGGACAGAGGAAATCTTCCAAGGTAAATTGAATTAACTGCCAGAACAACCATTCAATTATTACTGTAAATGTGTACCAGGATGAGTAGAGCTAGATTGCTTTACTGATGTATTTTCTCTCTTCAAAGGGGACAGACCACCTGTGGTCAGTACCAGTGCTCACCTTCCAGGACGTCACCTATCACTTCCGTGTCTCTCAGTCTGTGAGTAAACCTCTCTCTTTTCACTTGAAAAGGATCTTAAGCGCATTTCTCAAAAGGGTGAACTTTGAATGACCTCTCCTGTTTGGGCTTTACAGAGTGAAATGAGCTGTGTCACAGAGGGGGAGAGTGAAGCTGCGACGTCATATTCCGACTACCATTTTCTCATCAAGAGCAGCTGTGTATGAGATGGGCGCATGGGGAACACAGTAGCGTGCACTGTTCCTACTGACCAGGGCCCAAACACAACCCTTTTCTCCTCTACAGCTCCTCCACATCCCTTCTCAGAAGGGGGGCAGAAAAAGTTGTTAAGGCTCTCTTGAACTTCATTTTTAAATAGGAACACATATATATACAGCTCTTCGTGAACATCTCTTTCTATAACTGGGTTCATTGTATCCCCGCTCTATGGGTCTTGTTGATTTTATAGCACTGTCACTGAACATGGCTTGCTTGGATGCCAGTGGAAGTCATTGAAAATGACTGATGATCTATCTTACTGCTATTGTAAACAAATAATGTCCTGTGCCTTATAACTCACTGTAATGCTGATCCCAGTATGTTTGCCATGTATAACACAAACCATTACTAGATTTTTTGTAAAGTTTTATTTGTTGGGATTTTTTATTAGAGTTGGGAATGAACACAGGTTAAGGAATAGTGTAGCAATGTCCATTCTACATTATTACAATACATTATCCATACATTTAACTTTTGATCTCTACACTGTAACTATTCATTATTGACTGTAAACAGTCACTTTGGATTCAACATTTTATACACTGGAAATTGTCTCAGTTTCTATTGAAAGTTAATTATAGGTCATTGACTTATCTCAGTTTTGCACACAGTCCAGTGTATAATAGAGAACAGTGTGTACCAGGCTGCTGTAATCTATGTCAAACTGATTTACTCGCTGTCTTCAACATTCATTATGGGGGCCACTCTTTGTGGGAGTGACCAACCCTATATAAATTGTAACACAAACAGACTTGTGTGACTGCCAAACCACAAAGCAGAGATTTCAAAGGCTACATCAGTGTAAATGTATCTAAAATGCAGCAGCCATTATAGGAGGCCGCCATTTTGAATACATTAAATCTTAGTAGTGAATCCACTTAAATTCAGACTCAGTGGCTGGTCATATAAGACTGAATGTTTACTCAAATGACTGGAAATCATGTGTAAACACTGGATATAACACTGGATGCTCTCAGATGCTGCCCACTGAGTTGCTCATGTTTAACACTGACTATATTTCAAGAACACTGGAGATTTAGTTAATAAACTGTATCTTGTCCATATGTTACTTAACAAAAGCAAAAGTGTACTGTATGTGTACATCATAAACATGTCAAGTGTCCAGTCATTCCTTTCCAAAATTCCAAAGTAAATCATCTCAAGGCCAAGGCAACACATGGACTTTAATTCTGTTCATCTAACTTGTGCAGGCATCTTTTTTGGGACCTGGTCTTATGTACTTATGGGTTTAAGCCATGCACAAACTTCTGGCTCATACACTCTGGAATTTTAGCCTCACTATTTGTTGCCTTGAATCCTTTAACTCTCCTTTTGGACACCTCTACAAAGTACATGCAGACTGCACACTTTCCCAACCACATGTATAACATTTTCACAGGAAAATACTGTATTTTTTGTCTCTACTTCAACTTATTTCCCTTTCTTCGCTATCCACAGTCAGCTTCCATATGTTCCATAATTTGTGATAATTTAGTATTTTTACAAATTGCATTATTATGAAGTGATAGAGGAACATTTGTCATGATGTTTTTTAATTATTATTATTATGCCCCTTTTTGCATTCAGAATGCAAATTACTTACTTAAATGTTGTTTTTTGAAATATAGAAGTAGAGAAGGTATTAGGAAAATATCAACCCAAAGTGAATATATCTAAAATGGCGATATATGAAAACACTGTATTATACTTTCAATATGAATTATAATTTTTTTCTTAACGTGTACTGTTTTAGCTTATTTATAATGCACCAGCCAGCATAGAGAAAACAGTTTAGCACTTCTAGTTTTGCACTGTATATATGAACTGCTTTTGTTCTCTCCAGGGGATCCAACTGGTTTCAAATACTCTGGTAGGAATGCATTACATTTGACTGTATAGCTTCATTTTGTAACAATCGATGCTCCTTATTATGTTGTTTATTTTATCACATAATTTTTACTGGTACTATTGTTGTATAAATAATATGTTAACCTTGTTTTTGCAATGAAATTCTGTTCCAATCAAATGAACGAATAGGCTTTCACTTTTGTCTTTTAGAAACACATGCTTGCACACACACACACACATGCAAACACACACACACATAATCACACACACACATACTTTATTTCATCAAACCATTGTTTGTCTAATCACACCAATCTGCATAAATAAAACATTTCAGAATACTAAATAGCCTATATGAATATTTTATCAATTTGCCACCATCCACACATACAGTTACCTCGATAAACTTACTAAAGCGTCCCTTTAACAAAAACCCCTTTATACTTTAATTAGGTGATCATAACATATATTTGGTTGCCTATTTGGTCTTGTTTATTTGTGAAGAGCATGTTGTCATAATATGGGTGCATGCAATGAATAAAAAGAGTGATTCAAATGAACTTGTTTATTTTAGTATTTGAAACTACTATTACTTCACCGGTTAAAAACATGAATTCATAGGAAACAATAATATTACATGCATATACTGTGTGTGCTATAAATTATGGACCCCGAGATTAACGTAAATTGAACACGCTGTGCACCTGAATTGCTTCATCGTTGCTTTATTCCACTCCACTAGATGGTAGCAAAGGATTTACTTTAAGACCTGAGAACGTCGCATGAACAACACGGAAGCGCAACACAAAGTTAATTTGTTTTGAATGAAAGCGGAGACTATGTGTCACATGCAGGGTAAACTGCGCTATTTAAAGTAATGCATTATCGCATTCACAGAACCATTTTGGTTATGAAAACAAAAAGATTTGCGGTTTTGCTCTGTTAGATATCAAATTGTCTTTTAATCAAGATATATACGCACATTCCAAGAGTGCATTCAAAACCGGCGACGTATCCTGGTGCACCGCGGTACGGCCTCGATAACCTTAAGGAATAGACTCACAAATCAGTACGTGGCTTTTTCCTCTTGGTTCCGAAGCTGCAGGATCTCATCAAAATGGTAAGCAAGTCGCTGCGTATAATTTCATTCAAACGTTCAAACACAATACTTTGTATTGTGTTTTTGTATATCATAACTTCTAGCGCTGTCTTCAATAAAATAGCGTAGGTAAACTAGGTTACGTATTGTAAGGCAATTCAGATGGGAGTTACCTAGTCTCAACACAGTACAGCTAGCCTCTAGCTCAGTATTGCTAGCAAGTCCATGATGAACGAACTAAACCTTGACCGGTCTGTATTTCTATCAATTGTGTTTTTGGGTAACGTCATTTGCTACCTATTTCAAGTTGTTTCTTTAGCTATGGATGGTTTGAAGTTGTGAGGTAACAATTCCACCGTGCCTTACTGAAACTGTGTGTTAGTTAGCTAACAAGTACTAGCTAGTTAACAAGCAGGTGTATGTAGCTATGCAAAGAGACCAAACTATATTTTTATGTAGTAGGCCATGGCATGAGGTGTATAATGTGGCATGAAAGAGAATGGTAACGTTAAGTGTTGTGCTTACTCAATTTTATTGCAATTACCCGCAGGAGCTCGAGGCAATGACCAGATACACCAGTCCGGTGAACCCGGCTGTGTTCCCCCACCTCACTGTGGTTCTGTTGGCTATTGGAATGTTCTTCACAGCTTGGTTCTTTGTGTATCCTTTTCAATCGTGGATCTTTGAAATCATACGCTTAATTATACAATTCAGTTATGTCTTAATTTGAAGAGAGTAAATAATTAATACCAATGTGTTACAATGTTTCGTGCTTTTAAAGTTTTTGATTTTATCTGTTAAAATGTGAGGTCCGTAAATATTTGCGATTAAGAGTTTAATCATCGATAGATAAGATGTTGGTGACAGATTAAAAATGAATGTAGAAGATGCTGGTTATGTTGTTAGTATATAGGCTAATGATGGTGCAGGACTCAAGGTTGATAATGCGTTAGACTGGTGTGTTCTGGTCCCTAACGTTCCCTCAGATATGAGGTAACATCGACAAAATACACCAGAGATGTGTACAAGGAGCTTCTGATCTCTCTTGTGGCTTCACTCTTTATGGGCTTTGGTGTGCTGTTCTTGCTGCTTTGGGTCGGCATATATGTATGAGGGTAAGTGAGAAAATGTTTTGTGTTTTCAGACCAGTGTCCATTTCAGACTTTGATCTGTCAAATGCCTGAAATACTTCTTTATTGATCTTATCTACGGCAATGAATCAAGTCAAACCAAATGCACTACAAATACTTCCATGTATTTGACACTGTTCTTATAGAGTAGCCTAATAACTAATTCTGTATTTTTTATGTTTAGATTGTGATTTGAACAGATGATACAGATGAACATTCCAGTGCTACAGATTTCGTGGGCTCCATAATACAAACCTGTTTTTGGATTTATTTACTGCACTGACAAAAGGTCTCAGATTGGATTCTTCATTCACCAATAAAGATGAGTTTGTAAGAAAAGTCATTTGCCCATATGGTTTTGTATGAAGCAGTTTGAAATCTGTCTGGACTGGGAAAAGACACTGCTCAGATCACATTAAAGATTGTTTTACACATGCAGCAAATGTTGCCTAGGGAGTGCTATTTTAGTTTCCCCAGGTTAATTGATAGCACTGAATACCTAAATGAATCAATGCATATTCATTTTAAATACATTTATATAGAGAAGTAGGATTTCAACTAGCTGTCATATTTTCAACCAATCTTAATAGTACGGTCACATTCAACCTTAAATATCTTGATTTCCAGGTTGCCAAGTATTCATTTACTGTGTTTGAATG
This sequence comes from Osmerus eperlanus, assembly GCF_963692335.1. Taxonomy (NCBI): domain Eukaryota; kingdom Metazoa; phylum Chordata; class Actinopteri; order Osmeriformes; family Osmeridae; genus Osmerus; species Osmerus eperlanus. The sequence continues at coordinate 19,802,217 of NC_085022.1, read as the reverse complement.
AAATGTGGCACAAGACACAGCTTTGAGACTGCATTTAAAGCCTATAGTCGATTGTGTCCATTTTCATAATGTAATTAAAGACCACTGTACATTCTAGGGAAGGTACTTGCAAGAAACACTTGCAAGCAATTTTCAGATGGTATTCTACTAGTGGTGCCTAAAACCCCAATCCCAGATTAATCTTGGTGAGTAAGAATAGAGTAGTCACACTTGTACACATCCACCTAGTGAACAGGCACACATGATCTTGCCCTGGTCTGTTGAGCTATGTAACCACCAAAAACTGGACAAACACAGTGAGGGAACAGAGCAATAACATGGTAAAACCTGGTTACAATTTCAGTGATTATCAAAAAACAAACTCATTATGTAAACAGTTTATTTGGTCTCCAGCATACAAGGCCAACTGAACTTTGACTGTTTTTTTAAGAATAAGAAACGACAATCCTTGTAATAGTATTCTGTTCTATTGTAATTGCTAGTCTAATTTCAACTCTGTTAATCTGATAACGCATCGCTATGATACAATTAACTGAATAGAAAGACATCAAATGTATAAAAAAGTTACATTCCATAGGAAGTAATATCTGCCTTTGAGGTGTCAGAATTACAGTGTAAGCACAAATGGTGTATTCCACAACTCAAAAAGGGAACATTTCCACTTATGTTTCCCTTGTAAGATGACTTGATGAATTCAGATAAACAATATATCAAACAAACATTACTTATTGTAATGTAATATGGTAAAAAACAAAAAAACGGGCAGTACAATGGTATGTATTACATCATGGGCTGCACTCAGAATTTTTGACAAATCTGTATTCTAATGGCTTCTAGCTGAGTACAGTAGTGCCCAATAGTGTTGATAATTTCCCCTTACTGTAAGAATATGTAGTGTGCCATAGAAAGTAACATTGTAGTGCAGTTTTTGATTGATGTCTATCTTGGTTAACCCCTCATAGTATTTCCTTTTTCCTCTTGGTTTAATCCTGGCCAACCTGTCCATGTGGCCTCTTTAAGCAGCACCACACCGCAGGGATGGTTCTATCATCTCCACCTTCACTGACGTGCTCGGGCAAAGGCATCACGTAGCCAGAGAGAGTCCTCATATAACCTCGGGTCTCCCAGGTATTCAGTTGTACGCTTGTAGAAGTAGTAATACAAAACGGCAGCTGCAGGAGAAAAAACAACAACATTTAGACCGTAGAAATTAGGAAACGGAATACACAACCATAATTGTTGTGATGATGAAAATGGTGAAAGTTACTTTTACCTAGTCTCTGAAAGATGAAGAGAACTTGCAGACCGCTGGTCCAAATGAATCGATTGGATTCCAGCCATCTCAGGTTCTAACAATAACAAATTATCATTGATTATTATTATCATCACAGTCTACCTACAACATTTCATGGGTGCTGCGCACCAACAACAACAATTGGCCTATTTGTCAATCAGAGCACAATTTGTCCCATTCAGTTTTGCTACAGCCAAAAGGGATCTGATGGCTGAGCGGTTATGGAATCGGGCTATTAATCAGAAGGTTGCCGGTTCGATTCCAGGCTGGCAAAATTACGTTGTGTCCTTGGGCAAGGCACTTCACCCTACTTGCCTCGGGGGGAATGTCCCTGTACTTACTGTAAGTCGCTCTGGACAAGAGCGTCTGGTAAATGACTAAATGTAATGTGTCTGTCTGGCCTGTGTGTTCAGTGTGTGAGTGCGTACCACAATCCAGCAGTGAAAGCTGATGCTGAGGGTCAGGTACACAGCAGAGAGCAGCAGGAGGGCCCTGAAGCGCTCCAGGAGAAGAGACACCAAGCCCACCTGGAACACGTAGGTGTTGAACATCATCAGCAGGATAATGATCACATTGAACAGGATGGCAATGTCCTGGATGCTGGAATCACAGCAGAGAGATAGAGCACAAGTCAATGATAGGTCCAATCCCATTGTACATGAAACTTTCATGCTATAATTTATGAACACCGATAAAATGTTAAAGAACATGACATAAGTTATAAAGAAAGGTACTAAGGGGAGGGACTAGGGAGTCAGATGGCTGAGTGGTTAGGGAATCGGGCTAGTAATCCGAAGGTTGCCAGTTCGATTCCCGGTCATGCCAACTGACGTTGTGTCCTTAGGCAAGGCACTTCACCCTACTTGCCTCGTACTTACTGTAAGTCGCTCTGGATAAGAGCGTCTGATAAATGACTAAATGTAAATGTACTAAGTAATTAGGTAATTCCAAAATCTAAAATGCACGTCATGAATTTAAGAACACATTTTCAATTACTTACATGCTACTATAACTTACATGAAAAGCACTAACTGGATGACCGGAGCGGCTCTCAGAAGTTCACTAAAGGAGTTGACAAAAAGATCATAAGCAAGCAGAGCCAGCTGGATCAACAGCACCAACGAGTAGTTATTGGTCTGGAGCATCTTAGGGAACAACTTTGTTCTCAGCCACTGGCACCAGCAAGGTTGAGCCTCACAGGCTCTTCTTGTACTCTGGCTAAACGCACTGCAATTCCCTGGTCACTTTAAATGATATAAACTCTTTATCAAAGTTAGTTAACTTGTTAGTTCCCAGTCATACGTCCTTGTCCAGAATTATGTTTGAATGGTCCGTTTTCACACTTCAGGTAGTTGATCAGGTCTAATTGATTTCAAAGTTTGAAATTGAACACTGCTTCTGCTATATGATTTGCCTGTGGAATCGTGCCTGTTAGGGAACATAGGCTGTGTTTGTTCTCAAGGAGAGCATTTCATTCCTGGTGGCAGGCATTCTTTGCTGATAAAATGTGGGTCTTCGTTTGAGCAACGAGGGCAGATGTCCTGAAGTCTCATTTCTCGAAAAGGGGCAACTCAGTCACATGATGTCATTCCTCGTCTTTAGAAATATCCTGAGAGAAAAAGGTGGTTGAATCAAAATAGTTTTAGACTGTTAATAAGTAATGTAGACAGAATGCATAAATTACAAGTATACTGAATTCCCATTTAACATTTAGCAATTTATAAATAGGTCAAATATGTTGCGGTCATCATCTTGTCGTGTTGTTGTCTGGTACAAATGCGCACAACTGGTAGCAAGTGTCTGGACAATATGGAGGCTTTTACACCGTATAATGAGCTAAGACTGTTACACATGCAAGCATGGAAAGGTCAGCCAGGCAAAGGGGATTAACTTTAGAGATTAATTCAGTGAGTTTACCCAGCTAGTAGGTAACAAGTTAGCTAACACTAGCTAGCTACACTGATAGAAAGTCTATTATAACAACCTAGCTGCTAAAAGACAAGTGAATGTCGCCTTCCCATAAAACGGACACATTTTAAAATCCGACTTGGGTGTTAGGCAAGGTAATATCGGCTGGCGAAATAACTACAGCTAGCTTTATACTTGTCAGAATTCAATATGCTGGCGTAATACGTTGTCGTAACTACCGCTCCCACCACAGTAGCTCTAGTACTACAGTACTGTAGCTACGTTGTAGCTACTAAAAACAAGTAACAAATAAGTGCAATGCTAGTCTAGTTGGCTGCCTAAGTAACTCTAGATAACAACAATCCGAGTTGAGGTTTATTATACAGCAGTTTTATACCTTGTAATATGTGTCAGCAAAGAGAAGCCTGCTGAGTGTACTTTGTTTTCATCCTGTCTTCTTAAGTCTCAATGTGCTTGTTGCTAGCTAACTAGCCAGCATGTTAATTAGCGTTGTTTCTCTGCATCCCATGGTAACATATTTTACCGCGGTTGTTCTAATACAGGACATCTAGGAACATTTGAAAATGAATTCGTGTCATTGTAGGATTGCATGACATTGAGGGTATACAATTAGATTCAGAGGCATGTATTATTAACTTATTATGTATGTTTTTGCACAATGATTACAATTTGAACTTACATTTACATTTAGTCATTTAGCAGACGCTCTTATCCAGAGCGACTTACAGTAAGTACAGGGACATTCCCCCCGAGGCAAGTAGGGTGAAGTGCCTTGCCCAAGGACACAACGTCATTTGACAAGGCCTGGAATCGATCCGGCAACCTTCTGATTAATAGGCCGATTCCGTAACCGCTCAGTCATCCGACTCTCAATTTAACAGATTTTTAATTTTTATGAATGAGCTTCTATTTCCAATAGTTCGGTAACACCACTTGCTCTTCATTGACATCTAGCGGGAGACTTTAGCTAGAAGTACAGTAATGGGGAGGTGGGTAAGGTGGTAGACGGCTGGCTCTTTCTGTTGGTGAGTTGTTCGACCTAAAATGTACAGGTATTTATCAAACCCAAACATATCCACCATCAAAGTTATATTGTAATATAGTTAAAGCTTTTCTTAAGTATATGTGTATATATTTTGCAATAACAGGTGAACTTTGTTCTGGGCAATTGCCATGCAATAATGTCATTTGTGTCCTGACCTGCGTTTTAATAATACATTGTAGCCTACATTGCTTCATACTGTCGTATCGGGTTTCCTTAACTACAAAACTGTGGTTACTCATTAACTTGGTCCTAAATGTATAGTGCATTTAAGAAATCATTGCTGTTTGAATAGAACCAGACTATATTTAAATAGAAATTTCTGATTGACACATTAAGGTGAAGCACATATTTATGGTTGAATGTGTTTGCATTTAAGGTTGTTTTGACATAGATATTATATGTTCATACATATAATTCCTTTTGTATTGGTGTTCTCTTTATATCTTACTATGAAATTCATACGACATTGATCCAGTCATATGGTTGAAAAAATATACCTAGCTGCATGGGATAACCTATCTTGCAAGATAAAGTTATTTTTAGAAGTTCTTAACTCTGGACTGTTGGTGGTATGAGAGCATCTGGCTCTGAGAACATGTTTATCTGAAAGATAGTGATGCCCTCTTCCTAAATTAGGTATTTGAGGTAGTGTTGGACAGTGAGGAGCCATTTTATCATCAGTCAGAACACCACAGCAGTCTACAATACGGCAGGTCTAGTTCTCACCATAATGTACAATGATGCCATGTAAGGGGTGTTGTATAATCCAAATTATGTTTTTTTTAATGTTAAAGTATCCAAAATCTATTTGAGAACAAACTCAAATCACTTTGCTTGTAATGTGTCCTGGATTTCTTTACACCTTAATCTCAAGCAATTGTGGTGGTTCTGTCAATGCAAAACATCTCAAATGCTGCATTTGCATTCAACTTTGCGTGTCACCTCCACTGACTGCTCACAGGGATTCTCATCACATGACACAATCCTGGTCTCCTATAATCCACATCCTGGTGCAGGTGCAGTAGCAGGGAGTGATGATGTCAGAGAGCTAAGCAAATACCTTACCAAAAAAATACCACAACTGGATTTTTGAGAGAAATTCCCATGGATGTGAACTACAAACTGTTCGTCTAAATCACTGAGCATTTTTATAATTTCAGTTTTGATGGCATAGAATTGAAAAATATAAGGCTCCTTTTATTGTTTCATGCAAAGTAAAAATAAATAAATAGAGAGGTTCTCACAGGTTACAAATCCAGTACCCTGTAATAGGACTGGATATCTGAACATGGCCAACACCTGTTGACCACCTCTTCATGCAGTCCTAGCTGAGTGTCTGTTCTCTATGTTTGTCAAGGGAGGTCCAGCGTTTTCAGCTACCTCACAGTACTACACACATGTAAACAGAGTTGTCAAATAAACCTGATATGTAATTTGAATCTGTCTAAACGTATTCAGACAGAGAATATTAATACAGGTTGACGTACACCTTTACTGGAACTTTTTTTTAAACTAAGCATCATTCAATAACTCTGAACTAGGTGACTTCTTGAAATGATTAATAAGATCAGCACAACATACTGGACAGAGAAAGACACCCTTTAATGATCAACTAAATATGTGCACAGTCCAAGTAAAAGATTCTTTATACATAAATTGCACGTTCTCTCTGTTTCTGCAGTGATGTCTAAGTGGCTGAAGAAAGAAGATGTGTTGGTGGGGAAGGGCAGTGGCGAGTCATCTCCATGCACCCCCAAGCAGAGGGGAGCCCTGGCTGGAAGTCCAAGGTCTGGCCAAGGCCGAATTACATCACCCAGAGAGGGGCTGTTGGGACTGGTTCAACCACAAACCATGGGGGAAGCCAGGGAGCTGTTTGTTCTGTGTGATAAAGAAGGAAAGGGATTCATTACCAAAAGAGACATGCAGGTGATCAACAAGAAGTGGGAATCTATTATATAAACGCACCACTGAAAATGGATCCTAAATGTCTTAGTCTTTTTTCCTGGTTGTCAGAGACTACAAGGGGAGATGCCGCTTTCTCCTGATCAGCTGGAGTCAGTGTTCGAGAGTCTTGACAGAGAAAACAATGGTTTCCTCACTCCTGTCGAGTTTAGCATGGGCCTTGGTATGTACAGCTTATTTATGTCACAATAACCTGTTTACACTTTGAGACTCGAGGGAAATTGATACAGTTTATTACCTTATTACCTCATTTCATTTGCAAGGATATTCTACCTCTCTCCATTTACTAGGTGAGTTGATGGGTGAAGAGAAGATTAAAGACAAATTCCAGGAAGAGGAAGAAAAGGAGACCATGGAAGAGGAAGCTGAGGTGGAGGATGTGGACCCAGGGGGCCTCAGATTCACCCAGACGCTATCAGAGTTAGGAGCTGATAAACTATTCAAAGAGTATGTCTATGCACTACTGAGTTTTATTGAGAAGACATACAATTCATGAATTCAAATTCATTCAAAATTCATATAAATTCAGGACTCTTAAACAAAAGGATGATCATCACAGTGGTGTCTGTAGTCTATAATAATGAACTGGTGCTGTGTGTCAGTCAGTGGGAGTTGAGTGCTCTATGGTGTGACCTCCAGCGGGAGAGGCCAGACCTGCTGAACATTCTAGAAGATGTTCTGGTCCACACCCTGTCCCAACTGCAGGACTCTCTCAAGGAGAGGGACAGTCTAGAGCAAGCACTGCGCAGGTTCACCTCTATCTCGTCCTTTTCCAAATCACTCATAGTTGCTTCATACCAAAGTCTTTCACTCAAATACAAATGTGTGTATCCCTGTGTTTGGTTTCAGACGGGAGAGTGAACACGACATGGTTGTTAGATCAATGTATGAGGAGATGGACAGTCAGGTCCGAGAGGAGAGAGAGAAACGGTTAGCCCAGGTACACAATGTACTATTTATCTAGACATAGGGATTTTTATTTCTTTTATTGAAGGAGCCATCTGAAGGGAACTAATGGGTAGTAATGTGTATGGATCAGATTAGTCTTTTCATGTATTGTAGATATGATGTAATACAGTAATTCCTGTCAACTCAAGGACAGTGTTAGACAGTGGGACAGAAGACAACAGTTACAGGAGGAGCTGAAGGCCCGGGAGCTAGAGTTGGAGAGTACACTTGTCAAGATGAGAGAGGTGAATAGAACTGGGACTGCAGTCCCACAACATAACTGTTGCTGTCTGTAGTAGATATTCACTGATGTACAATAAGTTCTTATGTAATCTTAGATGTTGTCTTATCTCGCTCTCTCGCCCTCTCTCTCTCTCTTTCTCATATTAATTTACCAGCTGGAGACGAGGATCCAGCTGCTGAGCTCTGAGCACGGGGACATCAGGGTACACAATCAGCAGCTGCAGAACCTCAACCTGCAGCTACAGGAGCAGCTGGAGGCCAGCAGGGAGGAGCTGCAGGGTGCCCTGGACCAGCTCAACTCCATCCAGGCCAACACTGCCCAGGAACACATAAGCAGACAAATGTACAAGTGATACGACGGGGAGGGGGGAGGCAGCTAGTCAAAAACTGTTGTTGGTGAAGTGAGGGTCTGATATGACCTGTCTTAATCCTCCAGAAATGTGATGAAAGTGTCCAAGAACATGCAGAAGGAGAAGGACAGCTTGACAAGACAGCTGGAGCTACTGAGGTTAGTCTGGTGTGATGGCGTCATGTGTGGAAGCTTGTATCAGTAAAGTCAATCAGTCATAAAGACAGGGTGACTGTTTAAATGTGTCTGGTGTCTCTCCTCACAGAGATATGAACCAAAGGCTGCGGGATGAGAAAGATGCACATCAGTCCCAGAAGAGGGTTAGTCAAAGGCGATCTGTGCTGTCTCCTCTCCCACTCCCGTTTCCTCAATACCTCTGTGGAGACACAAGGTCTCCCTGGACGCACTCCCTAAACCCATTCTAGCTCAACTCTCATCTCTCAAGATAAAATGTTTTTTATTGACCATTTGGAGGTTTGGTACCATTCATGTCATACTTCAACAAATTCTTGTTGTTGATGATGGTTATTGTTTGGAAGGATGATGAAGTTTATGACACTGTTTTTGGAGCATTCATTAAAATGGCAGTGTTTAAAGCAGCACTACAATACCATGTGGCTGTTCTGAATACATGTGGCTGAGGAACTGAAGAATTTTGCAGAAACTGTAGGTCAATTCTGCTGTAATGTTTCAACAAAAGGGAAATACTATTTCCAAGTGAATGGAATGCAGCGTTATTTATGGAGATTGAGTGTTTGAAGATTAATATTTTGAAAATGAGAATGTAAAATATTGATGCTGACACAATTAAGCTCAATTTGCAAGAGCTCACAAGCTTGATCTTTAATGATCAAGAAAAACGTGTTTGTTTATTATGTACAAAAAGTCTGAAAATACATAATACTATGCAATGTAGCAACAGTCATACCTTGCCGACTGAGTTTGTTAGTTTTGTTTTTAGCGAACCTAGTGATTTATCAGTATGTTTTTGAATACTAGTTTGGTGCTGAATAAACCATATCAACTGTTAATGTCGCTTTTGTTTTACACTCACCCTTCTCTCTTTCACACTCGTACTCACACTCACAGAAACAAACCGATTTGTAAACAAACAAAATGACTAATGTACAACATTTTCTGTCTCATCTCCCATTAACACTTGGATAGATTCCTAATATCAGAAAGCGCTTGCAGAAGAAAGGCTCAATAATAGGTAACTACTTACAAGAAGACAAGCCAATCAAAAGGTCTGTATAAGGGAGGATCTGTTAAGTTTCAGAGTATATTAAATGTGAAAGGTTGGTCCTATAGTAAATAACACATTTTCTGTCCCACTGATTCTAAAGACTGCTCAGTTCATCCAGTCAGTCGGAGAAGGACACATGTGACATGCCAAACACATCCAAGAGAAGACTACCAGCTCACAATATAACCGACAGCTGTCACAACGATGTACAGACTGGTGAATTGCAGGTACATTCTTTGAAACTATGATGGGACACTCCAGACTCACTAAAGCCCATGAATGAATGTCATGAATCAGATCTTGGTCTAAATTCTTTCATCAAACTTTCTTGTGTTTTGTGATGACAGTTCAACGACGTCAACTCAATAATGTACCACACCAATGTTTCTCTTGTTCCCATACAACCAGGCCAGAATCACCTGCCCTCAGCGAGTATTTAAGGTGGTCTTCTTGGGTAACTCAGGAGTGGGAAAGAGCTCCTTCATCCAACATTACTGTACAGGACAATTCTCCAACACAATGAGAGCTACTGTTGGTAAGGAACGTAATGAGAGCAGCATAGTGTGTTCACTGTTGTAGATGGACGTGATCTCATTCTGGGCTGTGCTGATCTCAGGGTTAGACTTCCAAATGAAGAGAGTGACTCTCGGCCCGTCCAGCATTGTCCTCCAGCTGTGGGATACGGCGGGACAGGAGAGGTTAGATGAACCCAATGCACCTCAGAAAGGGTCATGTGACATTTTAAGACTCTTGTCTAAAACCTTTGATGTTACACCGCTTACGTCCTTCTGTCTTTTAGGTTCCGTAGCATCACCCAGCAGTATTACCGCAGGGCTGATGGAATCCTCGCCATGTATGACGTAACCCATTTTCCCTCTTTCACGGCTGTCAGAGGGTGGCTTGACGAGGTGCAGGTTAGTGTCATGGTAGCTAGATTTAAGTAGCTAATTAATGTATGGGTATGTGTGTCCTATATATACAGTGTACTCTATATATTCCTTTTGTTTATTTACTTTAAAGTGTGTGTTTTCGTTTGGCACTTTCAAAGAAAACTGATTAAAGATAAAAATGCATAAAAACAACAACCCAATGTATTTTGGCATATTTTATAAACGTCAATTTATGAGTGTTTTTCAATTTTGAAAAATTATATTTTGTCATTATATATTCAAAACAATTCTCCCCAATTCACTCCTCTATAGGAGAAGAAGTCGGAGGGGGCTGTTGTGATGCTGCTGGGGAACAAACTGGACACAGCAGATGCTCAAAAGAGAGAGGTTAGCACCAGAGAAGGCCGGCGATTGGCGGAGGTGAGGGGGAACTCGATGAGTTTACGATTTCATTTACTGAAATACTGTGTATACACTACACTCCCTGTATCCTGTTCATCCTGTGCATGTGATGCCTCCCACAGCAGTATCAGGCAGTCTTCTATGAGTGCAGTGGCAGGAGTGGATACAACATGGAGGGGCTCATGACTCGGCTGGCTGGGTAGGGCATCCATGCACCTCTATTAAGATGCTTAATGAATCAGCTATGTGGGAAAATTCTTACATTTCTCCATGAGATAATATATACTGTTTGTTCTTTCAGGTTGTTGGCTACCCAGCAGGATCGACAGTGTCAGGACACACTTCTGCTGATCGACCCCTCAACCAGCAGAGGGGGCTGCTGTCAATAAGAAAACTCTAACTTTCAATTATTTTTATATGGACTTTTCATATTTATATAGATGCAGACACTACAGGTTAGGTTAGGTTCATATCTTAGGACCCACTTATTCTCCTTAGCCTATGAGACTATGAAAGTACAGCAATGTTATACTAACTGTATATATCTTCGTGTGTCCTTGTGATAAATGTTGGCCCTCAGCTGATTGTATAGCTCTGTGTATAAAACTGTTTGTTTTTAAATGTGCTATAGAAATAAATTTGACTTGACTTCAATCAGATCTTAACTTTCACTTGTACTTTGCTTGGCCTTACTTTCTGGTGAAAAGCCAGTTACAGTATGTACACTGTATGGCCTGCTGATGGCAGCAATGCACCAGCTTTAGCTTGTGAGACTTGTCCCACTGCTAAAATCAGAAAGCAGCCCGGGCTTGGGTCTCTGTGTCAGCAGAGAGTTCTCACTGTTGTCCATAACCTTCAGAGAGAGCAGCAGACCAAGCCCTGGGGTTCAACTGGAACCGTTACTCTGATAAGCTACGAGCTGTTAGGGGTCAGGGCCCACGCTGTGACTGCAGGTAAGGAGCTATTATTCTGGGACAGGGGGGTACAGAGGATTTTCCATGACACAACAGTGGTTTCAAGTTATATTAAGAATATGACGTAGTGAAGTCACTTTGTTTTGATTAGTAACCTCAGTCATTATTGGAAGTCTTTGCGTTATATTTTTATATTCTCTTGAACAATTCTTTTAATCTAATGTCAGACCATGATCCCTGACCAGTAACTTGTGTAACTCTTGATGTGTGTTAGAAAAACATCCAATTGTTGACTGCCATGTGTCTCCCCAGCCCACCATCTATGCTAACTCAGAGCATTAACATGAATAGATTTTTAAATAAACTGTCGGGAGGGACATAGAAAAACAATCAAACAAGCAGAATTTGACTAATCTTCAGAATTAGGACAGGTGTCCGACAGTGTGTCTTCATTTAGTATAAGTGCGTTGGGATGCCAGGTTAAGGTTACTGAGACAGCAGACATATATATATCGCTGCTGGTTGGCATATGAGACAAGTTGTAAATGTATATATTCCCCTTACAACATGCAATTTATCAGGGCTCACTCCTTTGCACAATGACAACCTTAGCATGCTTTCAAATACTTCAGATTATGTTTACGGTACTCTACTTAATGGTCATGCTGTTAGATGTTTAAAATACATTTTTATTTTCACATCTGTGTTCTTCATGTACCATAAATATTTTGCTAATGTATCTTGAAGGCTCTGAGTGTACTCTTGGTTAAAACATGGTTTCATTTTCTCATTAAAATATATCACAATGTGGATATTGTAACCCAAGAACCACCGTGACCAGATAATTAAACTATTTTAAAAAGACTTACTGTCATGTCCAGGGAGGTAGTCATGCGATCATAATCTTAACTCTACTGTGACTGAACTGGATATGGGTAGAAATGAAAGCATCACGTGTTAAGTCTCTAGAGTAGGCTTCAATATAAACTCAGGTCTGTGAACTGTATACCCAAACATGTGCCCATAGGCATACGTCTTGGGGCAGAATTAGGGTCCCTATCAGTGACCAGTCAGGGCAGGGGTCGTGTTAGCATCTAGGGTGATAAAATATATTTGCCTCAACCATCATTCAAACCAAACCTATGCCCTTGCATGTGTCTATCTTTAATTCGTTCTGTGGAACCGGACCTTCTGTATATCAGCAGGATAACCTGATTCTAGTGACTGCTTATGAACATTATCTTCCTTTCAGGATGGTGCTTGAGGAAAAAACTAACAGCTGTGGGACAATATGTCTAAAATATCTTCTGTTCACCTTTAACCTTCTTTTCTGGGTAAGTTCACTTCTCTACACACTGCCTTATGCACAGCCTTGCTCGTGTACTTTTAGTGGTGCCAGGAACTGCATGTTCCTGTTATTGCAAACTTCTCTGTGTTTTATGGTGCCTTTCTTCGATCATCTGGTTTGAATTGAACTGAGAGATGGCACTGTGTTGTGTTAGCTGGCAGGTGGTGCTGTTATGGCAGTGGGAGTGTGGACCATGGTGGAGAAGAGTGACTATATCAGTCTGCTCAGCTCCAGCTACTACTCCATTTCCGCCTACATCTTGATAGCTGCTGGGGGCATCGTTATAATGACAGGGATTATAGGGTGTTGTGCCACTCTGAAGGAGATGAAGAGTCTTCTGATAGTGGTAAGAGAGGACTCACATGACGTGTAAACTGTATATACCCCAATACTCCCCACACAACGACACATGCACAATCACATGATGAAAATCAATACAATTTAACCATCGGAAATTACAACAATTTAAAGATATGTGTGTGTGTTTATATATGAACTTATGTGTTTACATGTACACAGTCTGGTTTGAGTTGATACGTATTAAAGTTTAAGCCTTGGGGATTTTGGGATCCTTGTTGTTCAGAAGTCATTGCTGTGTTGGCTGGTACTCTTGTATACAGTACAGGTAATGCGCTCAGGTGAACACACAGCGGTGTCAGACATAACAGAGTATACTGGGTGTATCTTTAAGAGGTCAAATTTAGAAAGTGACTCAGGCCAGAGGAATGAGTGGCATCACAGGCAGGCACTAGGACTTCTGGGTGGGATCGTAAGCGACAGAAAGAGAAATAGTGATATAAATACTCCAAGCTCTCTGTGATGAATTATCTATTTTAATATTCCTCATGCCCTTTTGGTGCACATCATTTTTGCATTTTTGTCATGGTAGATACATAATCACAACTTGAAATAGTGTTCAAAATATCACTATTCTTATTACAATGCTTCAACAATGTTTTTGTACGTCATTCGAGTATGACTACTTCACTGACACAGACAAACATACAGCTGCTTGTTGATATCTGCATGTTTTATTCAGATCAGCCTGTCACTCTCTCTTTCCTTCACAGTACCTTGTTTTGTTGCTCTGTATTTTCCTGTTGGAAATTACAGCTGGGGTGCTGGCATACATCAACTACCAGGAGGTAAATAAATACAAAATCTCTCATATTCACAATAAAATGCTACATTCTGTCAAATATCACCTCACATCAACTATCACCCTATATCACTAAATATGAACGTATATAAAGGCTATATAAAATATGGATGTAATCACCTAATTCTACAATCCCTTTGATGTTTAGTACCTTAGCATGTACCTTGCATGCACAAGTAACTATGAAAAGATTATTCACTCTCACACTCTAATTCATTGAGCATGTGACCCCACAATTCAAATGTTCTCATTCCTTCTTGTATGTTTGCATGCTCTCCATTTCTCTTTGTGTTCCCTTATTTTCATTATCTTTCTTTCTTCCCCCCTTTCCTACTCCAGTGTTTCCCTCTATGCCATCAGGTAAAATAGTCTGCTGTCACCTCTTTCAACCTGGTGTCAAACTATTTCTCTGTCATATTTCTTTCTCGTTTTTTGTGTTCTGTCATTTGAAACTCTACTCAGAATGTTTATGCTTGATGAGGGGTAGGTGTGTGGGGGGGATATTTTTGTGTATATATTACCTCATATATTCTGACCCTTTTGAAGTCATTGGACAGGTATGGTGGAATGGAAAAAATAGCAACTTGACCATAAACAATATTTACAAGAGGGAAGGGAATGTTGCGTTTACTACTGGATGAAACATTCAGTGTCAGTATGCTTGTCAGTGTGTATGATGAGTCTCGTTATCAGTGGTGGTAACCGGCCCTGTGCCTGTGTCTGCATAGTTGGATGAGGAGCTGAAACAGAACCTGAAGGAAACAATGGTGATGAAATATCAGCAGCCCGGTGAAGAGAGCATCACCCAAGCAGTGGACAAGCTTCATCAAGAGGTAGAGAGTATTTCACACTGTAACGTTTTCAAATGTGAATGTTGAGACCTTAAAACTGCCTGCTTGGCATAATGTAAATGCTAACATTAATATTTAAGTTGAGATATATTCTATCCCCTCTGTCCCATGTTTCTCAGTTCAAGTGTTGTGGCAGTAACAACTCTTCTGACTGGTCAGCCAGTGTGTGGATTCAGGCAGCACCGAATGACAGGCTGGTCCCTGACAGCTGCTGCAAAACCCCTAGTGACCACTGTGGTCGCAGGGACCATCCCAGCAATATCTATAATGTGGAGGTGAGTTGACCATTTGGGATCTCTCAGGTGTTCAGCTGACTTTGAATGTCCTTTTTGACAGTTGTGATTGTTCTTAACTTTTAGGGAGGTTGCATCACCAAGTTAGAGGAATTCATCCTGAGTCAATTGCAGATCCTTGGTGCAGTGGGTATAGGAATCGCTTTTCTTCAGGTAAAATTCCATGTCTCGCTTTCACTGTTCTGTGTTGAAATGAGAGCACAATGGAATGATAACAGTGGGCATGTGTCTCTCTATCTTTCAGCTTGTTGGGATGATGTTTACTTGCTGCCTTTATCGAAATCTAAAGGAGGAGCCGTACTAAATCTGGAAACATTCAGAAGTGAAAATATTTTTGCCAAATGTTTTAGATATTTGTGCTATTGCCAACAGATGGGTTAAGATCAGCACTGCGTTCCCAGAGTGAATTCATCTCAACCCCACCCTTAACTACATAATAAAAATACTTTTATAAAATTATCAAGGTATCCCTAGCTGGCTGCTGGATAGCCAGTGTTCTATTGTGAAATACAGTAGCATTGCATGTTTTCTTTTCCAAAATGTTAGCCCCAACTATCTAATGATATTTTTCAAAGGATGACCTTATTAAAATAGCATAGTTTTGTCTTGCTCGACTCCTGTTGTTCACGAATTGTCACTAATGATTTATTGTGCAAACGCCTAGCCACAGTTTCAAGCATGCCTCCACCTCTAGCGCCTCAGCTTGAAGCAAAAGGTGGGATTGCATTTCCGATTTGGCACCTGGCCCGTTCCAGTAATGTATTTACTTTAATTTATGTTCTGTTCTTGAACCTGACTCAATTTTTTTTTTTTTTTTTGCTGAACTCTGCTGCGTTTGAAACAAATCTGTAATGGTGAAAAGCACTTAACTTTTTTTTTCCGTATGGACTACGACTTTCGTTTCTTATACTACTTCCAGTAACTTAAAAGCCACCAAAATAATTTAACTTTGTAACGACAATTATTATTAATATAGTTATTAACCCTAATCCTAACCATAGACTGTATCCTAACCCTTTAAATACTTTTATTTTGAAAGTATTCTGAAATTGTTGTATAGTCATGCGACTTCCTGTTTAGTTTCACCTCGGGGGCCTCGTTTGAACCAAGGTTTCCAAAGGGCTTGATAAAATATCAAAATGTCCTCAAAACCCACTTGCTTAATAGTAGCAAGTGCTGCAGCCCAAGGTAAGATTTGCTACGTAATACATGCATGATAAGCAATACAATACCTTGCGTGTCACTGTCCTATACTATACGCAGATCCAGCAAAACTGCTGGTTGGGTGCTTGTTCCTGGACTAAGAGATCTTGCATGTTTTATTCCTTTGATTACCATAGTTCTTTGTCTTTAGGTGTGTCAGCCCGTTCATTCCTTCAGTCATTCAGTCTTTGCAGCCCAGTTTTCAACATACAGACGGCTACACCGGGGGTGAGGACATGTCACAAAAATATTGCGTTCATTTAGCAGCCGCTTTCATCCAAGTCAACGTAAATTTATAACAATGTAACAATTAAGTATTTCTTGTCTTTGCTACAGGGGAAGCCCATTGACTTTGTTGGGGTAGATGAAAGCACAGCTAGATGGGTGCAAGACTTCAGTGCAAAGTCATACGCAACGCCAGCTAAACTAGAGTCAATAGATGGTGAGATTCTGTTGATAGGGACTAGTGCTTTAGGAAAGCGGATTTCCGGTGTTGATCATATCAATCAGCGTTAAAATAACTCAACATGGTTTTCGTATTTAGAAGTCAGTGTCCTGATGGCGTGTTTCAGGTGCCCGTTACCAAGCACTGCTGATCCCAGACTGCCCTGGGGCACTTAATGACCTGGCCCATAGTGGCTCCATGGCAAGGATCCTCACACACTTCACCTCTCAACAAAGTGAGTTTAAACACCGAACGTAACTGTAATTTTAAGATGATAGCCATTCTGTAAATCAATTACAGTTTCATAACAATAGCTGGATTCAACTACATCATGAAACTGTCCAACGTTTGTTACCTCCAGAGCCTGTGTGTGCAGTTGGACAGGGGGTATCTTCTCTTTGCTGCGCCACAGAGGGTCAGAAGTGGATCTTCAGCGACTACAGTCTCACTGGGGTTTGTGTTTATGAAATGGGTTGAATCATTCACATTATGTATTTTCATGTGATTTTGTTTTCTTTGTAAAATACAGCTGTTTTTCTAGATATTGTGCAGAACAACAAGGGTTATAATGATAATATAATGTTAAAGTGGGCCTTTCTTTTTGGCTTATTTTGTGAAACCACTGGAAATCAAACTTGAGTTTGGCGTGGAAGTTATAATAAGGAATAATTGGGGGTGCTGTTTCTCATATTTGAATTTGATAATGTCAACTATTATAACCCTTATTATTCCGTATCCTTTCCACAGCCCTCTGTGTTTGAGCTAGTGCGTAGTCCAGACTTTGCTAACCTGCCACTTATAGTGGAGGACTTTGTCAAAGACAGTGGTGGATCATACACAGGTAAGATAAAGACACTGGTGGTTTGTTTTTAACTTTGATTATAAAGTTGAATTATTATGAATATTAAAGCTCGTCTTTTCCCCCCCACAGCGAGTAAAGAAGATGCCATACATGTAGTTATAGATCGACACCTGGTAACTGGTCAGAATATTCAGTCAACATCACTTGCTGTAAATAATCTTATTCTGATCTGTAATTGCAAGTGAATTTAGTAGCAATATGTAAGGCCAGTTTTAACAGCTAAAAAGAAAGCAACGCCATCGTTACAATCCAGTCATGTGACAGACAAACATCCAGGAAGCTCCTAGGCAGGGTATATATTAAGACAGACATCATTGTTAATGGTTGCAAGCAACCCATGGAGCAGATTTGGTCACCTTTCACAACCTTTAAATAGTTAATTAAAACATTCAGCACTAAGAAAACAATGATTATAATTGCAATTTCTCATATGTTTTGAGTGATTCACAATCATATGCAGCAGCTGTATATTTTCTATTTGTCTTGTACATTTCTTCCACACATCCGGTCGCATTTTCCATGCTGACCCACATCAGCGGCAGAAGATATAGTACGCATGTCTCTGGTTGCATTAACTTTCATGAAAACAATGTTAAACCAAATTTTAAACATATTTTTGTCAGAGTAATTTTTACATCCTTTAAAGAAATGACTGTAGAGGAACTTTACATTTTTGGAAAACTTCTAGTTCTGTATTGCTCATTTATTTCCATTGTTTTCCAAAACAACTCCAAGCAGCACACTCACATTACACAGAGTACAGATCATGAACCTCTTCCATGCCACAGTATAAGAACAGCAATGTTGATTGATAATTAACTGGTCCAGCCTGTTTCTGATTCCAGAGTTCAGTTTCATCTTTTCAGTAAGGACTCCCAGCTGAGGTGCTGTATATAACTTAAGACTCCTGAGATTTTCTTCTTTGCTGATGGTTTAGTAAAAACGACTTGATAGTTGAGAAACAGTAGAACATCCACATGCTAGTGTTCAATGGACCCAGGATGTGGCCATGAACTGTGTCCATTTTGAGTACTTATCCTTTTTCTCATAGAAGGTCATAGAAATAGTCCAGTCCTTGTCCTAATTCCCACATGGAAATGCCTGTGCCTAGTTCTGTGGCCAATGCGATCCGTAGGTGGATAGACTGTAAAGAAATAGAAAAGCCATTTAAGTGCAGAAATCAAGGTGTTAATGTTGGGAGAAATTATGGAGGGGAGTGTATGTGTGTGGGGTTCAAACATAGTCCTACCTTCAGTGTTGGGTAATAGACGATATGCTTAATTCCATTGCTCCTGGAATATGTTATAAGTTTTTAGTCACATTCAATAGATATCAGAAATTGCTCGCTGTGCTTCATTACAAATGGTAATGCTACTGTTTAATAAGAAATCCAGGAATGACCATCCTGACACAACTTCTTATACGAAATGTAATGGAAGTACACACACCTCTTAAAACTGAAGTAATGCTCTCCAGCCTGCTCATCCCAAAGCAGCCTTGGCTTCAGGTCTTTCAACATGTCAATGTACCTTCGAAGCAGACAAAGGATCAAGAGTCAAATTCAGGTGAGACTTGCTCACAAGAAAAACGGCAAGGTACTACATAGTGAGGTACAAAGTTGTACTCACCTGCCCCCAAGGATAGGTTCTGCTCCTTGGCTAGAGAAGTCCAAGCCATACAAGTTGAGTCCAAGCAGAATCTTGTGTCTCCACTGGGAGCCTGGCGACAACTGGAACACACAATCTCTCATCCAGGGCAGTGGTGAACTTGGACCTGGACTAAGAGATTGAGCAAATGTTAATTTAGTTGCAATAGATTTCCAAATGCTGATATTTTAGACACTGCGTGATGTTCAGCAATGACGTGTTTCTCTTACTGGCCCGAAGGTGAGTAGTCGTAAGTCATGAGGCTGAATCCATCCACTACAGGAGCCAATTGGTCAAACTCCGCCCTACCAAACATGCCTGGCTGTCCTGAACTGATTACAGTAGTGAGATCAAACCAAGGTCAGAAATGGGAGACATGCTTTTGAAGTTCGGTTATGTTAATCAGGCTGTAACATCAGTAACGGATGGGCGTACCTTGTCACTCCAGGTGGGATGACAAGCACACAGTCTAGTTTCTTAGACTTCAAAGTCTCACATAAGTGTGTCACCAGGTGAACCAGCTCCCTGTAGGGGGATATATAGTGTTAGATGTAGACCTGTATGTTCCATAACTTATGAATAGAGGGTGATCAGAATTATGTTACATACTTCCTCTTGTTTCCACCCAATTGACTCCATAATTCAAGTGTATAGCCATCGAAGCCTTCCGTCTTCAAAAACAAAGTAATTAGGATAGCAAATAGCATGAGCACATTTTAGTAACTAGACTGTAGCATAATGGATGACTCATTCACTTGACATGTATCAACAAATGATGTCCATCTCCCTAGTTACCGTTGCCACATCCACCATTTCACTTCCAAGCTCCTCAATTTCATCCTCGCTATCTAGCACACTCATGTAGTCCTCGTACGACCAGCCATCAAACAACAGACGGGGAACTAGAGTGAGGGATAAGGAGAGCCTGAGCCAGGGGCTGAACATAGAGTAGACCACTGGTCATCGTAAGAAGTACATGAAATATCCAGAAAATCCACTTACCCATCTTGATTTTTCTATTAGACTTTTTCACTGCTTTGACCCAGCCTATGGGGTAATTGATGTAGAATATGGGGTAAGTTCCTGTTCTAGACATTAATGTTTGAAACACTGTACAGCAAAACATTGAACAACACAATATTCAATACCTGGGTCATGGTCGTGAAGGCCAGTGATATGAAAGCTTTCTGGTCCCCGGCGTCGAAGTTGTAACCAAACAGGAGAGACAGATGTAAGCTTAGAGCCAAACGTCTTTGCTAAATCATACCCATGGGAGTTCCACTGGAGGGGAGGAAAGTATAAGATACAGGGCAAACAAGTTATTTTATTTTAAATGTTATACACTATGTTGTGCAAAACGCTTTTAGACAACACACCTTGTGTGGTCATCCTCAATACAACAGTTCGGAATTCTGTTCATAACTGTCAGCTGGATGGTAAAGATTCAGGGAGTAGATATAATCAGATGTGATTACAGACTTACAGGGGTTATGAATCCAAGAACTGGTCCTTGGAATGAACGCTTAACCTGGGTACAGAATCTCTTCTCCTCCCTCACGATGTCTCTCCATTGTGCGTCTGAAACAACGAGGCCTCTTTCCAAAACTGGATACTCAGCTGTTGATGTCTACAACATAAAATACCTATATTGTTAACACAGCATTTTTCATTACGAGTAAGCTGAAACACAACTTATGGACAAGTTGGTAATGAATATGAATGGCCTAATTTTCCATTGCTGTAACCAGAGTTTGCAGCCCTATTACAGAATTAAATGCAATCAAAAAAATAAATAGTTGTGTTTAGTTTAATGTTTAGCACGACCTCACCTCTGGTTCCTGAGTTTTGGGGGGCTTCTTGGCATCCGTTTTTGACAGAGTGGCACTGACCATCAGAATCGATGCTGTAGTGTACAGAAGGATGTATGCGGCTCTCATTTCCACTATAGTCTGTGCAGTGATACAATTCGAGTAAAACTAACAGCAGCTAGCTAGCTACCAACCCAGTTCAAACCAATAATAACTTGACGTATGTGCGTAATGCAGGAATCACTTTGACAATTCGCTGACACAACCACGCAAAATAAATATTTTCGCCTTGGTAAGTTTTATGAAAGACGATATATTAAATAACGCATGACACCAAAATGGCAATGGATAAATGCATTCACAAAATCCTCGTCGGAAGAGACAGGTTGACTGTGTCACTCTTTTGACATATGCCCGATGAGCTCCAAGAAGACACTTCCTACTTCAATGACATGCTTTAGCTAGCTTTTCCACAATAAGAGTCTGCACCGTTAGAATTTAAGGACGTAACTCTGATAATCACGTAGACTACCTGTCAGAAGACCGATCTCCCAGGTAACAATTTTTCTTGCTTATGGGACAAGCAAAACCATGTGCTGTTAATCAGACTATTTTAGCTAGCTATATAATTCAGAGACTACAGATTAGCTAGCAAAACCAGCGTTGTTGTTTTCATAACATATGCTAGCTAGTACTAGCTACAAACACAGTAGCTAGCGATAAACTAGCTAGCACTAACTAGCCTGCTTTGCCCATGCACCTTATCAACTTACTTCTACGTACATTTCTTTAGCCCCGGCCACACAGACTTTATTATATTGCATTACATTGAACCGTCTACCTAGCTAACACATCTCCTTTTTTAGCCTGTCATTCAAGGTACTTGGTTTAGATGTGCAGTATCAGCAGTTGCTATTATTGTCAGATGTCAGTGATGCGTCTTATTCTTGTTAGGAAGAAATGGAAGTTGAACGTTTTGTGACAAAGACCCTTGAGCTCCTGCAGGAGGAGAGAGAAGCTGAGATCGAGGAGACAAGGTAATACCCCCCCCCCCCCCTCTCTCTCAAACACACAAACTCACACACTTTACAGTACACATTTCCATTGCCAGTCAGGTCGTTTAAAATAGATAAAATGTGTTACCACCAGAAGGTTTTATTTTCTCATAATAAAACACAAAATGATAAACCATGTTTTTATCTCAAGGCTATGGCAGGAGAGTGTCTCTCTGAAGGATCTTCAGAACAAAGGAGTGTGTCTGCTGAAACTTCACATAGGAAGTCAGTCAACGGGCCTATATGGACGGTCTCTTCTGGTGCTGGAGCCAAGGAAGCATGTTGGTAGCTCAGTTCTTCCCAGTAACAGCTTTGGGCCTGGTAAGCAAGTTGAAAACGTGTTGTCAGACATGCTTTTGTTCTTAAGATTTCAAGATATTGATTAAACTGTATCAATGTGGTAATTCTGTTAATTATGAAACAAATGCTATGTTACTAAAGTACTGACTTTAATTGTACAGGGGACATTGTGGGTTTATATGACACGAGTGGTTGCAGTCCATCCTCACAAATTGGTACTGGGGTGGTGACACGCATCAGCCAGACATCTGTTACAGTAGCTTTTGAAGATTCCCAGGATGGTCTCAACATGGACATGGATGGCCTCTATAATCTCCTGAAGCTCGCAAATGATGTCACCTACAAACGCATGAAGAAGTGAGTAAACAGTGGACCATGAATGCGTATTAACGAATGGAATATGGTTGTGGTTTTGAAAACATTACAATGACCAAAATCTGCTTTGTTTGCAGAGCCCTAAATACACTCAATGGATATGGCAGTGGACCAGCATCTAGTTTGATAGGTGTTCTCTTTGGCTACTCGGAACCTACCCAGCTACAATCCAGTAAGGCTGCCTTATCCACATACTCTGATACACCTCGTATTTCAGTTATACTATACGGTATTATTATCTCCGTAGGTATAATGTAAACTTTTTGAAGAAGAAAAAAACAACAACTAGATCTTGAGTTGCGTTGGTTACTCTCGAAAAGCCAACATTTCTAAGTGTTTTGTTCAATGGTTTAGTTCACGTCTCTCCTTTGCGCAGGTGACGTAGCTTTCTTCAACTCGGGCCTAGATGATTCTCAGCGAGAGGCAGTGTCCTTTGCGTTGTCTCAGAGGGAAGTGGCTGTGATTCATGGGCCACCAGGGACTGGGAAAACAACCACAGTGCTAGAAGTCATCCTCCAAGCTGTAAAACAGGGACAGAAGGTATAGTGGTGCATCCGCATAGGCGTTTTCTGTAAAGATTGTCCTGAATCTACAACTGTGTATCCTGATGAAATGTGTTACCTGTCGTTCAGTGCTGTGTTTGTGACGTGGGGTTGGGGGGTCGAAGGAATCTGCGGCTTTGATGGATTAACTATGTTCTAATCAGGTGTGCGTTGTTTCTCATTCTGTGTGGTTGCAGGTCCTGTGCTGTGCTTCCTCTAACGTTGCTGTGGATAACCTGGTGGAGCGCCTGGCTAAATGCAAGGCCAAGGTCCTGAGACTGGGCCACCCTGCCAGACTGCTGGAGTCCATACAGAAACACTCTCTGGATGCTGTCTTGGCCCAGAGCGACAACACTAACATCATAGCTGACATCCGCAAGGACATCGATAAAGCCTTTGTAAGTTTAGCGCTTGGACCAGCATGTGGTTTGCATTACGGAATATTCTACACTCGCAATTGCTTGTTCTTCACTGTAGTAAGGCTTTTGTTACTGACTGTGTTCTCCCTCACTGTACCATGAAGATGGGAATGAAGAAGATGCGTGACAAAGGAGAACGGTTTAATCTGAAGCGAGAAGTTGGGGAGCTAAAAAAAGAGCTGAGGACCAGGGAAGCAACAGCCATCACTCAGATACTCAAGCGCGCCGATGTTGTTTTATCAACCAACACGGGTACGTGATCGCCGCCATTGCTGAGAATGTGGGTCTTAACATGGTAGCTGTAATCGCATGAACAGGAGTGATGTCAAAGTAATTACATTTTACATTTAGTCATTTAGCAGACGCTCTTATCCAGAGCGACTTACAGTAAGTACAGGGACATTCCCCCCGAGGCAAGTAGGGTGAAGTGCCTTGCCCAAGGACACAACGTCTTCTGCATGGCCAGGAATCGAACCGGCAACCTTCTGATTAATAGCCCGATTCCCTAACCGCTTAGCCATCTGACCCCTGAAATTCTGAAGTCACTTCCTGTGTTTTCAGGTGCCTCTGCTGATGGGCCTCTGAAGTACCTACCGGTGGATCACTTTGATTGGGTGGTGATTGACGAGTGTGCCCAGGCGCTGGAGAGCAGCTGCTGGATCGCTCTGCTGAAAGCACGGAAGTGCGTTCTGGCTGGAGACTACAAGCAACTGCCGCCCACCATCAAGTCACATGCGTAAATAATACATTTTCCTCTGTTGGGACTTTTTCCTTAATCAGTTACATTTCAAATACATGTAGTCTGTTTTTGATCAAAACTGCTTTCCTTACCATTGCCTCTTATAGAGCTGCAGACAAAGGTTTGTCTGTCAGTCTTATGGAGAGGCTGATTCAGAAGTACGGGGACTCAGTTGTCCGGATGCTGACCGTGCAGTACCGCATGAACAGTGCCATCATGGAGTGGGCCTCAAAAGAGATGTACCAGGGGAAGCTAACTGCCCACTGTTCAGTTGAGAAACACTTGTTAAAGTAAGAACTTGCTCAATCAATGTACATTCAATGATGTAAATCCAGTAAGTACAATTTGATCATTTTTTCCGTAAAAAAAAATTCAGGCCGCTCAATTTCGAACTGTGAAATTCAGATCCAGATTTTTACAACGTCTGGCTCCGCCCCTGCCTACCGCCACAAATATAATCACATTCTGTGGGAAACACTATAATATTAACTAGCGTTAAATAAGATGTCAGTAATGTTGTTGTCTGGCTTCTTCTCAGGGATCTTCCTGGCGTCATCAGTAATGAAGAGACCAGCACCCCTCTTCTCCTGATCGACACTGCAGGCTGTGGCCTGAGTGAGATGGAGGTGGCCGATGAGCAATCGAAAGGCAATCAGGGTACGTTTTCCCTTCTACAACAACCCACCCCCCCTGCCCCAAACTACACAATTATGTCTCAACCGAGTACAAATCTAGCCCAGAGACCTTTCGTATCACGTTGTCAATCCTCTACCAAACTCATCTGCACGAATCCCCAGGTGAGGTGGACATTGTTGACTTGCACATAAAAGCCTTGACCACAGCTGGGTTGAAGGCCAGGGACATTGCTGTTATCGCCCCGTACAATTTACAGGTAAGTAATTGCGTTGTTAACCTCCACTCAAAAACCTATGTGGAGAAAGAGTATTGAGAAAGAGGTTCACAGTTTGGTTGCTGTTTCTACAGGTACACTTACTACGTCAGAGGCTCTCTGCCAAGCATCCTGAACTGGAGATCAAGTCTGTGGACGGCTTCCAGGGAAGAGAGAAAGAAGCTGTTGTACTTTCATTGGTGCGGTCTAACAGGAAAGGTAATCCGTCTTTTCTTAAAGCCATATTTGCATATTGCTAAAGGCTTTCTCTGATGATGCGGTTGCACTGTGTTCATTCTATCTCAGGTGAAGTTGGATTTCTCGCTGAAGACAGAAGAATCAACGTGGCTGTGACCCGGGCCAGGCGTCACCTGACTGTGGTGTGTGACACGCAGACCGTACAGAACCATGGCTTCCTCAAGTCCCTGATTGACCACATGACTGAATGTGGAGAGGTTCGGACAGCCTTCGAGTACCTCCAGGATATCGTGCCACAGAACTACACCCGTGACCACAAAGAGACCAAAACGAATGCTAACACTAATGGCTCCTCCTCTGCTAAACAGAAGGCCGGGGGTCACCCAGGGGGCCAGGTCGGGGGTCACCCAGGGGGAAAGGTCGGGGGTCACCCAGGGGGAAAGGTAGAGATGGGACACAAGAAGCCAACTGTCAGTAAAAGCAAGGGAGGAGAGGCCACCTCAGGGTCTCACACCAAGGACAGCTCTTCCACACTCACAGAGGAAGAACAGACAAAGAACAAATACACCAAGATCAAGGATCAAATCGAAGGCTTTCTGAAGGAGCCAAACCTGCCGGAACTACGATTCCCATCTTCGCTCAACTCCCATGACCGCCTCCTGGTCCACCAGATCTCTGAGGAGCTGGGGCTGAGGCACGAGAGCCAGGGGGAGGGCAGGGACAGATGCATCACTGTGTCCAGACCACCACCATCAGGACCGGGGCCTCAAGAGGGACAGGCGGGGGACAGGCCACCACACCCCACAGCGAAGGAAGTGGAGGAGAATGATCCAGAACCTATAGCCGAGTCTTCAAATAAACCCCTATTGGACCTGAAGAGTCTCCATCTGGAACGCATGAGAAGGGAGCGAGAGAGAAGGGAGGAAAACATGGAACTGAAAAAGCAGCAAGATGCTATCCGTACGATGCAAAGTCAGCCCACAAAGAAGGCAAAGTCCAAAGGTTTGTAGAATTTTGTGTATATACACACACACACACACAGTATTCATAATTCAACCATGTTCCATGCTCCATGTTCATGCTATGTTGTAAACTGTTTTATTCCTTCACCGTCAAGGGAAGAGCCATACGAAAGCAGGTGCCTCTGACATTGCAGCTGCTGCTACTGTGGAAGACGACTTCGATGCTCTCATCAGTGCTGTGGTGAAGGCAGAGAGCGTGTGCAGTTTTGTCAAATGCAAAACCTCGGTTCTTTTACTAGGACAACTCTGCCAGTTTTGTAACAGACAGTACTGTCTCAGCCACCACATACCTGAGGTAAAACATTGATTCTTCTAGGTGTGAATATCTTTAATACCTACGACTGATCTCATTCCTGATACGTCTGGTTATTCAGGTTCATGGCTGTGGGGACAAAGCCAAGTCTCATGCCCGGATGAGGATAAGCAAAGAGGGCGTGCTTTATGCTGGCAGTGGACAAAAGGACAAGTCGGTGGATCCTAACAAGAAGGCCTATCTGCACAGGAAACTGGATTCCAGACTTAAAGACATGGCAACTCAGAGGAAAACAAAACCAAAAGAGAAGGAATGAGTTTTTAATTCAAATGTCTAAATCACTACAATGTTCAACAGTAATAATCATACTTGAGCCACAGTAAATAATTATTTCTTGCTGAATGAAATGCATCTTTCATTGTTACACTGTCGCTGCGTCAACACAGTCATACTGAGCGTAAGACACCGACTCAGTGAGTTTTGGCCCATTGTACTCGAGATATCGTCAGCGGACATATTCTCATTGAGATGCAGCTTTTTCCGCACTCGCTCATGCCGGGTGACAGGTAGGGGAACATCCTCTCAGTGAACTTGTCCTTGAAAGTATGTATTGAAGTGAGGTCTGCAGCGTTGAGGAACACCACTCTGCCTTTATCATAGTCCAGCTCCACAATGATGCGTTGAGGCCTGTTCTTAACAGACAGCCGGGTCCGTGCCGAGGTCTGAGCCCAGTACTTGT
Source organism: Osmerus eperlanus (assembly GCF_963692335.1). Classification (NCBI taxonomy): domain Eukaryota; kingdom Metazoa; phylum Chordata; class Actinopteri; order Osmeriformes; family Osmeridae; genus Osmerus; species Osmerus eperlanus. Next base: position 19,774,849 of record NC_085022.1, on the reverse strand, counting down.
CTCCATTGCACAAGCCTATCACCCAGAATCCCTCTGATGGGCTCATAAAAACTGTGCTCTTGCGTTTGATGGACTCCCGGGCCACCCCTATGTACCAGTCACTGCTGGGCCCCACCTCTACAGTCCAGCTGTGTTTACCAGAGGTGAACCCCTTGGCGGCCAGCACTGCAATTCGGTGGGTATGACGTTCCGGGTTGTCTGGAAGGACTTGTCTAGAGCAGTACTCCACACTGGTGAACTCTTCAGAGAAGGTCAGATTGGCCTGTGCTGTGTTAGGGTCCAAAGTGATTGGATCTGTAAAAATGAACGTATTTATTAGTGTTTCTGGGTATTTTGGTTGTTTCTGTTTGATGGAAAGGAGATTCTGTAAAAGATGTGAACTCACAACACTGCACAATATCTTTCATTTTTCTCCAAGTTTGAAACTTGAGGGATCCGACATGTCCAGCTACATCTATCAGAATATCTCTCAAGCACTCTGGATTCCTCAAGGTGTATTTGCTCCTAAAACATGGTGAAAAGAATAATCCAAACTTAGATTTTGTAATTATATTTTTTAGATTGTAAAACTAGAAAATCTGAATTTTTCATTCATTGGACTATACTGCACACACCTGGTCTTAGTCTGCTTGTAGTCCTGTAAATGGAATACGGGTACCAAATCAAAGTAAATAAATATGTTTAAGTATTTTTCTAAACATTTTAAAGATCAAATTTTGAGCAAAAGACACACCTTTAGAAAAAGCAAGTCATTTTTTCTCCAAGTCTTCTCCAAATCAGCTATGATGCCTGATAGGTCTGCTATCTGCTTCTCAATGAACTCCAGCTTCCCACAAATCAGAGTGGTCTTCAATTCCTCCTCCTTTCTCAGCTTTACCAGCTTAGCCTTCTCCTCCGTCCATAGAAACTGGTGTAACTTTGCAAACTCTTCATTGATCTGCTTCTCAGTTTGGTCTGCTTGAGTCTGCAGATTCAAAGTAGAATTAGCTATTTTATTTTGTTGTGATTGTTCCCATTATATACCTGATGAATTAAAAATACATACCTTGATGTACAGTTTGGTATGCCCCCAATCTTCTTTAGTCATTTTCAGTATTTTTAGATGTTTGTGAAAGGAATCAAGCTTTGCAGAGACATCTTTCTGAAATATTAGTTAAAAAAAAGTCTTTATGACGATGATTTAAGCTGTGGGCAGAGGCCTTTGCTGAAGGGATGCAGGTATCAAAATGTGTTGCTAAATGTCCACACCTGCTGGTCAGTATATGGCCTGTTGCTTGTTTTCCTAACCACCAAAGTGAACCGTTTTTGACTTACCTTTTTATCCAGAGCATACTCCCCCACAGGGAAACATTCATGAACTTTATGCTGCGTCGATGACTTACAAAACAAACAGACTAACTCTTCATCATTGTGACAAAACAGCTGCAGTTCCTCTTTGTGAAGAAGGCAAAGTTCTACTGTGTTCTTGTATGTCCTTTGCTCCTGAAAAGATTCTGAGGCTATCTTTAGTGCTAAGTTGATAGGAGGCTTTCCTACCAATGACACAGTGCGACACACAGGGCATTCCCGAGATCCTTTCCGTGCCCAGAGTTTCTCTAGACAAGCTTTGCAAGAGAAATGTCCACAACGTAGTTCAACTGGGACATTGAACACCTCACAGCACACTGGACAAAGAAGGTCCTCCTCAGAAAGTGAAGGCTCCAGGTAGTCCGCCATTAGTATGACTAGTCTCTGTAGTCTCTTCTTTGACACATGCTTTGCTCTTACTGATAATTAAGTAGGGTTTGGTTCATGCTGACATTCAAGTTGAACTGGTTCATAACCAATTTCTCGTCAGAGTATATTTTCCTCATTGTTTGGACTTGCTGCTTTGTTTTCTCACAGCTGTGACGATACAATCGTTAACATTGAAGATTTAAATTCTTGTAAAAGTAATTTTAAAAAGTACTTTTCCTTTATCTATGGTGGTATTCAGAAGAAAACAGCACGCACTTGTTTTATCGATTAAATTAAAATGCAAATAAACTCAGCCTTTTATTTCAACAATCCATAGAAAATAAGCATTTACAGTACATATGAGTTTCACAAGTCATATATTGACTACATAACTATTAGCTCATTTAGATGCTTAGGTGTTCTTTACAATGTGATGCTGGCCACATTAAGATTTGGACTATTATGTAAAAAAAACTAATAACCTGTGTACAAGGTGAAAGTGTACATTACCACAAGGACTTGGTTGACCTTGTATTTGCACAGCATAACTCTTATAAGGCAAAGAATGGATTAACATGCCGAGGTAGTTAAACCACTGAAAGACAGCTTTTGCACTGTTATAAACGTACTACACTAGATTATTTTATCCATTGTTTTAGGCAAAGCAGGGAAATATGACATATTTTACACTGAATATCAACATCTCAGAGACGACAACAATATCTAGCATATTAGTTTCAGCAATCGAGTTGAACATTTACAAATCATACTAAAGGTAGACGGACAACAAAAGGAAAAAAGGTGAAAGCTATACTTGGCAATACTTGATAAAGTGATGGTGATAATGCAATACACAAATTGTGATTTAATGGATTTTAACATACAAAGTTGCACTGTCATTATTTTGATATAACTCGGGGAATACCCTAAGCAAAATTGTATGTACAGTAAATCTACAGTTTGATTTCAAATCACATAAAGTACAGTGTGCTGAATGATAAATTCATGCTGAAAACTACATTTAGCATTTAGTCATCAAAACTAGGATTAACACCACCTAGAAAACATGTTTGTACTTCTCACAGTATGAAATACATTGCTTCTTCTCAATAAATGAATGTTAAAATCTGCCTTAACATTTACTTAAACATGTACAAAATATTGATATAAATAAATAAACAGTCATCATGTTTGTACAGTTTCACTTTGATCAGCTGACAGTTGCTCTACATGCTAAAGGAAGCATGCAATAACAAGTGTTGAGTTATTGCTCTTTTTAGTATCACTTCCATACGAGAAGTTCTTTGAATTTCAACATCTTAAGTCAATCCGGCTGTTGTCCTCAAAACAGTAAACATTCATTAAGCTAACTAAAGTACCAGTCATATTTACACATAGCTACAAGAGCACCACCAGAGAAGTAGATTCATAAAATAAATAGCTTTACAGAGTATTGTTCATGCAAATGATTGGTCAGGTAAGATCGTTTCCCAATAACATGAGGTTTCCCTTCTTAACAATCTTTTGACTTCAATCACAACACATTTCTGTTAGTGTTAAACACAAGGGGAACTTTTCTCCAGAAATAAATGCTGGACAGGAATTTCTATGAATAACACAATGTGTGTTGAACAATTCCTCATCACTTAGAATAAGGAAAAGAGCTGCTTAACCATGTTTTTTTGTAAAGACATACTAGTATTTGTTTTCTTAAGATTAGTTAGTTTGACCTAAATACAATTTACAGTTTAAATCAAGACAATTGTAACAGATAAAGGTACTGTAAAGTATTAACATCAGTATAAGCTGAGGTAACCAATTAAAAGCCTTAATGTTATCGTGTCTACCGGGATATGACAATATGCACCAAACTACAAAAAAGAATATGTCTAAATACAGTATATAGTATTATTAGAATTAAACAGTGATATTAAAATCAGAATCAGCTGGTCATTATACGCTGATATCTGAATGCCATATGTTGTGGCCAGAGATTTGAACAAAAGTTGAATAATTGTCATTGAACATAATTCTCTGTCACATACTTGCAATGTTATTTCAAACTATATAATGTTAAATAATCATGAGGTTATTCGAAAGGTCTTCGAAGTTGGTTTCTTTTCACAAAAAAAAGTAACTTGTCAGTTTGCAGTTTTCCCTTATCTCGGCCAGGACAGACATAATGTCTGTCCAGAACCAGTCATGACAGCAGTATCCACAGTACTAGGGTCCCCGTCCTGGTAGAGTCAGAGCTGGCGATCTGCTCAGCGTTCTGCACCTCCAGAGGCAACCTGCTTTCTTACTTACACCAGGAGTCCAGAGGTTGAGGAGGGGCATCCAGTAGAGTCCTGCAGATCCCAAGCAGGCACATGTCTTAGACCCTCACACAAACCCAGGCTTCATAGAGGACCGACGGCATTTAGGACAGCCCTTTGTCCCATTAGTCTGCAGGCACCTTCGAAGATAAAACATGAACTAACGTCAAATGCTCTATTGAACTCTGAAGCTTTAGAACAGACAGTTATATGTGAGCTATTACAAAGTATTCAATCACTCTCCAGACGTCGGCATCTTTTAATACACAAATACACTGAAAAAAAAATTTAAATGAAGAAAAATGTAAAAAAAAAAAAAAAACTGACAGTTTCAAGGTACAGATAAGAGCAAGAGCACCTACTTGAGGTGGAAGATGTGGGAGCACGGTAAAGCCTGCAGCTGTTGGTCCTTCTCCCCGATGGACTCGCCGCACATCCCACAGTACAGCTCCAGCTCCTCCACACACTGCAGGAACTTCACCACCTGCTCCCTCAGTTCCTCCTGCTGTTCCTTACTGCGAAAGATCCCCTCGCTCAGGCAGTGCACCTTCAACGAACACAGCTGAGGGGAACGTCATGCACAGTAAAGTAAGTCAGTACAGTCTATTTGTAAAGCACCTCTCACAGATCAAAAATCACAAAGTGCTTCACAGCAAAATGCAATACAACACCACAAATTAAGATACAAGAACAATTTAAATAGCATAACAAATAACATAACCATAAAGTTGGAAGTTAGAAACCACACAGTGACACTCAACAAGGGGGCACTGTTAATACTTAAAATTCAGACAGATGTATCTTCATGTTTGATAACTGAATGCATGTGTTGCCCATGTGTCAGGGTCATTTAAAGAAAGTAGGAATTATCTGCACAAACCTTGTTTCCTAAAGCCTCAGCCAACTCCTGTGTTCGCTGCAAAGACTCGATTGCCTGGTAGAGGAAAACACACATTTGTCATCAGGAATGTATCCCACCAGACATCTGTAACATTCTTGAGGGAAGGAAACTGGGAAGGAAAAGTTGGAAAGGTAATATCTACCCTGTCTAGTTCTTTCTGTTGGAGCCAACACTTTGCTACGCCCAGGTAGACTTGTGCTTGTCCAAGGCGATTTCCAATCTCTGTCATGATGCACATTGAGGATTCGTAGCGAGGGAGTGCTTTCTGGAGACAGAAAGATTTCAAAGGGAATATTCACTGTAGCTTTAAAACACAATCAATTTAAGATGAACACTTAACATCTAATAATACACGTTCCTAACTTAGCAATGGCACCTTACATCAACGTCATTTCTGCAGCGATGAATGTCAGCAAAGTTTAGTAAGCACAGTGCCTGAAGAGGACGGTCCCCATGTTGCAGTGCAATCTTCATGGACTCCTGGAAACAAATTACGTTGAGTTGTTCATACAACGTACAATATAGACTAGAAAATACACACGCTTAACCCTTGTGCTGCCGTCAGGTCACATGACCCAAAGGTTCATAACAAACCATCGTTGTGTTTACCCAATTTTACCCAATACAAAAACAAATAAAAATTATTTACTTTTAACCTTCGCAATGTGGGGGGTCTGAGACAGCCATACAGTTAAAAGAAAATGCTTCACTTTGTTTTTGTATGCGGTAAAGTTGTCGCAAGACGACGGTGGGTCACAACGACTGATGGGTCAGAATGACCCGAAGATAACACAAGGGTTACACCATCACCAAACTCTCATCTTTTTTCTTTTAAACGTCATTGTTGTTGCATGGCTTCAGTAACTTCTAATTCTAACTGACCTTTAGTATTGGAGCAAGAAAGTACATAAACCACTGTGAAATCCTCGCTGGTGTGGGCATAGGTAGTTGTTTAATGAAAATATCAATTATGTCAAGAGCATGGACAATGTTTTGCCTACCCATCCCCTTCAGTATGTTCAAGTCCTCCAATCGCAGTGATGTATGATGATGTCTACTAGATACAGTAGGCTTTTGCTACAGATGGAAATACTGTGACATTGTCGCCACTGATTTAACTCCAGGATTTTGTATGTGTACAATGGCATTCTAGGTATGACAGGATGAATGAATTGTGCGGCTAAATGTATTCTGCAGAAGTAATAAATCTGAAAAGTACCTCTCTGCCCTGCTAATACACTAAGTCCTCCTGCCGTCCGAAGCAATGACATCAAGTTATTTTCTGAACAGTACATAATTAGAACAGAGTTAAGACTAAAGCCACTCTCTTCATTAACACCTTAAACCACCACCTAACAGAGCATATTTTTGTCAGGGTCTAAGGTCCAGTACAACAGATCAACTGCCAGCTGCACCTGTCAGTATCACAGTGGTCTATCTCCAGCCTAAATATCCCACTCTGGGATCCAGACACTTCAAGGTGGTTGGTGTCAGAATTATCTTGATATTACATTTACATTTAGTCATTTAGCAGATGCTCTTATCCAGAGCGACTTACAGTAAGTACAGGGACATTCCCCCCGAAGCAAGTAGGGTGAAGTGCCTTGCCCAAGGACACAACGTCATTTTGGCACGGCCGGGAATCAAACTGGCAACCTTCAGATTACTAGCCCGACTCCCTCACCACTCAGCCATCTGACTTCCTGATATGATGATTACAATACTTTTCACACTGACAAACTTAAGTTCCGGGCTTGTCTGTAGGACACTAATAGACAATACCTCACAGCATTCCATGGCATCTGGCAGGCGATCCAGTTTCCTGTAGGCCACTGACATATGGTACTGGCTCATGGCGCGGTACTTCAGGCTCCAGCCCTTGCCATAGTCGTTGACCAGCTCCGCCGCTTTGCAAGGGAAGAAGAGGGCTTTCTCATAGTCCTGCCAGGAGATGGGGAGAATGGTTTAGTGAGGCCTAATTCATCTCCTGTAAGAAACATATAAAAACAGAAACGTCCTTATGTATTGTATATCTCATCAATATTGTGGTATTAGTATCAGCTTTAGGGTATTGTCATGCTTGAGCATTCCTACTTTGGGTGTAGTCTTGAACAACTTGCCTGTACTGTATGAACGGAAGATTCTAGACTGTAGTAACAAAGAAGCTGCCAGTGTTTGTTGACTGTGAAAGCTTTTCTATTTTGTTTCACGAAAGAACTCAACATGCGGGTACATTCTTTGAACACCACCTCATCACAAACTCATTGAAACCAATCCTCCCTGGGAAGCCAGAGGATTACTCTTACAAATCTCTAGTGTCAAGGGTACTGCGTGTGCCTGCGACAAGCCTGCCTTTCTCTGTCATTCTATGTTGTAGACACATAGTATAGATACAATCCTGGACTTAAGTCATGTCCAGTCAACCTCTGGATACAGTGGTCATGTAAAACAGAACAGCTTTAAATGAAACGCAATGATAAAAGTACATTTATGAAATTAGCTCTTCGATTATTTCAATCTAACCATTAGCTAAAACAATTGACTATTTTCTGTCATGCAATGTGTGTTTTCAGTTTAAGACAATTTCATGGAAGCAGTTTACATTCTGCAGGCTTATTGAACTAATAATCTCAAGCTGGGTTCCTGAAACCATACCTTGAGCTGTACGTAGAAGTTTCCGAGACTGCAACACACCCTGCACTCCAGCATCTTGTCATCGTTATTGTGTGCGTAACGAAGGGCTTTCTCATAGCTTTCCAGGGCTTTCTGGAAAACACTGAGGCCCAGGAAGGCATTGCCCATGCTCAGACACACCTGGCCATTGAGCTGTAA